>NW_020799143.1:19245938-19256943 GCF_003259725.1 Athene cunicularia | reverse complement strand
AAAAAAAAAAAAAAAAAAAAAAAAAAAAAAAAAAAAAAAAAAAAAAAAAAAAAAAAAAAAGTGACTGCGGAATCTTCGCGATGTTGTTTTGTTTTTCTTTGCTTGTTTGTTTTTGCTTTGGTTTGCTTTTATCTGTACGGTAAATCATGGAACGCAATGATAATACATCTCAGTGGGTCCCCTTAGAATCAAGTCCCTGGTACTAGGGATCAGAGTTCCTAACTCCAAGCCTGAAACGAAAACCCTGATTTAACTGAAGTGTATCCATACAAAATTATTCTTATCGACCTCAAAAATCAAAATGGGATATATCTCGAAGGGAGATACTTGTAAGTTAAATACGGACCTGACAAAGTAGATTTATTCTTTACTACATGAATTATCAGATGAAGTTCTATTAGGTCTGTTATGCAAGAGATCGTAGGTATCTTGATCTCTTTTGGTCTGAAAAAGTTAAGTATCAATATAGGAGAGAGTCACAATTAAGTTTCCACTCTAAGTGGAAACTGGCAGAGCTTTACTCCTGGGAACAAGCTGAGAGGTTTACAGGAAGCAGTTCTTGTGGTTAGTCTCTTTCAAAATACCTGTTTAAACTGAAACTGAGAAAGAGATGAAGAATCTGCTCTGCCAATACTGAAAATATTTAGATTTACCTGATCATGGTGAACTTTATATTCATTCACGGTGGTGAAGACAGAGTCAGTTAAAAAGTTCATACTGAATTCCCAAGGTATTAGTTGGTTTTCATATTCTTGACCATTGCATTTATGAAATTTATATACTGCATGCAAAGTTGTAAATACTCATTTAGGATACTCATTTAGGGCAATTTCTTAGGATCCTATTCACAAACTCTTAACAATTGCTTATTTTTTACTGCACTTATATCACCATATCTTACAATATAATTTACATGCTATCCATCTTTTCACTTCAGAAGATCAGGAATTTACAGTGGCATATTTTCTTTATAACTGAGATTTCAGCAGATGTGGTGGGCAGCAGACAACAGTCTTTGTGACTCTTCCCTGTGGATTTTCCCATCAGCCATCTCTTCAACCTGTTCATCATGCTCAGAAGTTTCTGAGGTAATTGCAATAAAATAACTCTTAGAAAGCATGGGGTCTTCATCTCATTTTTCTAATGGGTACAATTTACAGTGAAGAATTAATTAGCTCCTGGCTAGTGCTTGTGGCTTTAGAACAGCAACTGGAAGAAAGAGGAGAGATTCCATCTACTTTGTACTTGGTGTATTACAGCCAAGACACTTTTTTTTTTTTTTTTTTTTTTTTTTTTTTTCAGGAGCAGAAGCTAGGTGAATTTGAGGAGAGGCAATGACTCTTTTTTTCATATTCCGAGTCTTGTTGTTCTTGGCTATGCCAATATGATTTTTAGATTTAATTGTTGTAAAGCTGCATCTTAACACTAGTCAAAGCTTTTACAGGTAAATAACAAGCTTTCTGCTGCTAAGCAGTGCCTTCAGAATACCTTACACTGTTGCACTAAGTACTGGCAAAAATTTATTTGGAATTTATGTAGTGCTTTTGAGAAGGAGGAGAAACTGAAATGCCACTATTCTTAATTTGATTTTGATTTTGTTTACAAAGTTTTTTTAGTCTAAAAAACACAGGTAATTTGGGCCCTGGATTTCATTTATTTTTCCCTCTATTGTATGGAGTGGCAATTTTTATTAATCTATTTTCAAAAGTTCATGTAGGCTTTTAATTATTCATCCATCTTGGTCCAATATAGTCTATGTATAATGATGTCTGAGCTAACTTCTTCACTATCTGGAACAAATTGTTAAATTTGCATCCTAAGTATTGTTCTAATACTTAGGATGCAATATTGTCTGCTAAGCAGTAGTAATGGTGACAATAAAATGATACATATAGTAAACATATGTGGACTCCAGTGAGCACCAGGCAAATTATAAATACCTTATTCCAAAATGTGTGGCTGCTTGAAACTGTTATATGTTGAAGCAGGTGTAGAACACCTGGGAAAGCCACCTGATCTGAGGTCATACAGGAATTCATAGTATATTTAAAAACTGAACACAGCTTTAGTAGTTAAATAAACTGAGTGATACAATTCAGCCCACTACTCTTGCAAGATGGCAGTTAGCCTAGGTTTCAAAGAGCCTTTAATGGGATTTTTCATTTGAGTGCTTCAGAGGAAATGTTGAGAAAAATCCAGGTGAAAGAGTTAAAATACAATCAATAAGGTGTTTTGCTTCAAAATGTAAACAAATATAGAAAAAAAAAATTGTTAATATATTTTCACTACAAACAACAATGCGAAAATGCCTTTCAGAGTACTTGCATTAGCATCTTTCCCAAGGCTCTTTGGATGACAAATATTCTAAGACAATATTTAAGGTCACATAGTTTTATCATTTTAATAATTTTCAGTATATTCATTAGAGCTGTAGCAAGCTATGCCTAATTTAGTTGCTTCATTAAAAATTACTGAATAGAAAAAACAGTCAAAACAATCTGTGTCTGTAGGCCTCATTTCATTCCTCTGGATATCAATGGCTAATTTGTGTTGGCCTGAAAGGAAGCCAGATGCATCCTATAGCCAAATTTATTCCTTAGATTCAATAGGAGCAAGGTTGGTCACAGTTTTCTTCATCTTCCCTGTCTCATTGCCAGACATTCCTAACTTTATGTAAGTCATGAGAAAGACTTTCTGATTTTTCATTTTATGACTTCTGCACAGAATTATTGTCAGACTTGGGAATCTGAACTTCTCCCATACATTCTTCACTTTAGACTCACTTTCTAAATTCTTTCCCATTTCTTTATGCCTGCAATCTGAAAGCATGCACATACACTATACTGTGTTTATATCCTATAAAGCCTTGTAACTATCATGAAATTTCAAACTGTTTTCACTGGATATTATTTAATTCAGGTACTGTGTATTTTTTTCCAAACTAGTAAAATTGTTTTAAAAGCAGCCCTAGAAAATCCTGACACAATCAGAAACAATATTCAGTAATTGAAAATCTTTAATTATGCCAATTTAGTTTTAGAAGCTAAGAGTGTAATGCATTATGCATGACAGGATAACCACAAACTCGGAAAAATCAAAATGAAAACCCACACCTGATTATTTTCTCTATCTTGTGAGATGAAAAGCAATCTCTAGGATTCTCACCTCCTGTAAGGAAGGAATCTCACCTCCTGTAAATACTTTATGTCATTTTAAAACGTTTTCTGTAATACTGCAAATTTATTATAAAATTTACATTGTTGATTTTTTTTTCTTAAAAATGCTTTGATTTTTTTAAGCAAAAATGTTATTGAAGCCTCATTTCATTACATATATTATTCCCTGCCCTGATGGCAGAAGTTGTATAGTGACTTATCCCTGCTTTAGTTATAGTGTCAATCACTGGATCAGTGTAAAAATGTCTCACTTAAATACATCTTTGAACAAGAATGGATACTAGGTGAGAATCCTCACACCAACACCACCCCCTCACCCACCTCTCCCAACCTTTACCTAAAATGGTCAGCAACTGAAAAGACTGGCTGTAAGTATATAATTGCTGGTCTGAGTTGCATTAACCCTAGACCACCACAAACCTAAAAATGATAGTTTAGGTCGTAAAACTCAGACAGAGAAGAAACTAAGCAGTACTCATGCCCAAATAACCTGATATTTGGTCTGGAAAAACTGCAGCATATTGAAATGTTGATGAAGTGAGGATGCAGCAGTGAAAGACTGTCCTCCTGAAGAAAAAGCTGCCGAGAGGCAATGACCTTCTGACATTTGCATCCACATTCTCCTTCCTTGGCAGGGCCAGGCACTCCTAAACTGTTTTGAGGCAACCCAAGAGCAAGAATGGGCTTTAGCAAAGGGGACAGGAAGATGAGAGTTGACAGGAATATAGGGGCAAAACAAAATGCTCTAGGAAAGAAGTAGAAGGCAGAAGACGTACCTACCGATCACTGCTTCACATCCTCCTACTGACACCCTCTGAGGCACCAGGCACTAGAGGTTGGGAATAAGATGATTCTCTGAATGTGTATTGCTCTCATGCTGTTGTTTAAAAAGTGAGGTTATAACCAGAGGTTTTCCACTGTAAATGGATGGTGACCTTCCAGCTAAACATTGTTTTCGTCTCATGGAGGCTGTCTGATTTTTAAAATTTGTAATGTTGTTTCACTAGAATAAAGAAAAACTCAGAAAACAAATATTCAGAAAACAACCATTTTTTTTCTTTGTACGCATAAAAGGTAACTATTATTTCTGAGCTAGTGTTTATTTAGAAAATTATAGCTTTTGATTCAGTCCATTTTGATGAACTACCTATTTACATGATTTTAAAAAATCAATCCTTCGCTATGGGATGGATTAAAAAAAAAAAAGCACATACATATCAGTAATCCTCTTCTGAAAAAGGTAAAATTAAGGGAAGCATTAAAAATGTTTTCATTTCAACACAGGTTATGACTGAAAATGGAATCTGGAATACAAAGAATGACAGCAATAAGAAACAGAAAAATTTTGAAAAATTTAGAGGGTCTAACATCCTGGACTTCACAAGAAGGATGAAACACACTGACAGGGGGTAATCTGTAACCTTTGCTTAAACATTTGGTAATTTATTAGTATGTTACAATAAATTAGTACCTGCAAAACAATGACAGGCTTAAAAGAAAAAGTTTGTTCGGACTTACCATTTTGAAGTGGCTGTATTATGTGGTTTTGAACTGAAAAAAAAAAAAAAAGACATATTTCTTTCAAATTTTCACTGAACTGAGAAATGTTTAGGTGTCAATGTTTTGTCTTTCTTGTGGCTTTTGAGGTATTCATATCTGGGGTTCCATTTTAGATTAATCTCCCATGCACATTGAGTCTACGTCTGTGCTCCTCAGCTTTAGCTGTAGCTCATAGCAACAACTGCCTTTAAGGATGCTTAAGGGCTTCTATTCTAAAGTGTCTTTTTAGTTTCTTCCAACTTTTATACATTTGTTCTCTCTTTCTTTCTTTCTTTCAGGACCAAAGGAATTTATAGAATGACCTGATGCCGAAACAGTCTTTTCCTTCATGGAATATGCACCTACGACATGACAATATTCCAGGGCTATATACAAAATCAGTCTTTTAATTTTTTTTCATATGTTTGTAAAGTATTACTAAAAAAATCACTAAAAAAACCCGTTGTGAGCAAGTGCAACCTATTCACATTGCATATACTGCAAATACTGAGAGATGTATGCAGTTGGTTACCTCTTATTTTGATGGTGAAAACTAAAATTGGTTTCAGCATAATTGGCATTAAAATTGATGTCCCAAAATACACTTATTTTCAGGTAGTTGGAAAAAATATGCTTAAACACTGTCCAAACAGTAAGGCCAGGGATATTCAAAGTGCCCATTGTTGGCCTAGTTTTTGAAGCAGATGAGAATAGAATCAGGCTTTTGAAAATAAATATACTAGAAAGGAGATTTCTTTTTTTTTTTTAATGTTAGATATTTAAAGAGAATAAAAGAGCCTACAGATTGCTTTCCCCTATTTTTGGCATGATCCATTTACAGGCCAATGCGAAGCAAACAAGATAGTTACGTCAGATAACAAAAACAGGCTCCAAGAGTAGAAGTGACTATAGGTGCTCTCCTTTCATTAAAAAAAGCTCTTTCTCATATAAATCTATTAGCATCACTTTAATTCATGCAGTTAATTTTTCTTTCCAGTTCAGAGGCCAATCCCAAGAGGAAAAAAATGTCCTCAGCTCAACCCCCTATATGTGGCAGGCATTTAGCAGGTCTTGATCTCAAAGTGCTGATGTAAATGCTTAAGATTAATATGTGGTTATGTGGTTTTCTGAATTAGAATCTCTGTCAGGTTGCTTATTTAGCTACAGTTTGGATATTAAGAAAATCTTCCCATGTTGGCTGACCTAATATGGGAAGTGGAATTATTTTGAATATTCCTTTTGTTTTATACATTGTGGGTAACTTATATAGGATATATAAATATTTGTATGAGAGACATAAATTAGATAATAAACATTTCCTGCTTTAGTTCCAAAATTTTTTTCTTTATATTCATTGTGATAACATATGACTGTGACTGAGTAATTTCTATATACAGTGATATAAAAATGCTGAAAAACTCGTATTTGTGAGTAGATATGCAAAGGAAAGTTCTCATAAGGTATACTTGAAACTAACAAATGCTGGTATAAATTCAAGTTCTTGGCATGTATACCACCCCATGCTAATGTTGCTGTGTGTCGCTCTAGCATAAAAGCAGGCAATGCTCAAGTGTTTCAAGTACTAAATATCTTGGTACCTCCAGTATAGCTGGCTTATAGGTGGATAAATGCACAGCTTGAACACAAATAAGCAAGGTGAAGGAGCTAATATTAAATATCAGATTTCCAGGATGACCAGTTGCACCTGACAAACTGCAAATGTTCTCTGCTGGTATCTTCAGCTTAAATCCTAAGAATAGGAAAATTTAAAGCCCAGTAGGACACAGTGTAGCATAAAGATGCCAGAGCTAGCTTTAAATGAATTATTTTGGGTACTGGCAACAGTCAAGCTGTGATAGCAGAGAGCTAACTCTGCGTAAGAAGTTTGTTCTGCTGCATGGGCAAGTTTAACAGCCTGTCCTGCACTCCATTCTATTATTGTGAGATGTCTGCAACGCAGTATTTTGCATAGCACCTCTCATGCAAAATGTATCCAACAGAGTTGGAGACACGTGGCAAAAAGCAGTTAGATAGGCTAGAGCTACACTGCACTATAATATGCACAAATTATGCTAACAATATTTATGTTACCGATTTGCCCTTACTCAGAACTTTCCCAGGTGAAATGTGCCCAGTCTTGAGATGCATCCTTTCTTTCTGCAGAGAGAAAACATTCACATGAAATGAAAGAAATTAGTTATTTCTAAAGGAAGGCTACTTTACTATTTATAATGGGAAATGTAAGAAAATGAATAGTAAGTCTCCTAACACCTACAATTATTGCAAGACTCAAATGAAATGAACAAATTCAGGACTACTGCTGCTGCTACAAAAGAAAAACAAAAACCCAAAAAACCCCAGCAAAAATGCTGCAAGTGTCTCTCTTTTTGCTTTTAATGCCAGCCACGAAGAACAAGATGCCAATTCTCTAGGCCCATGGTGGGTTGCCAGTGCATTGCAGGGAGATAGCTTATGTGTCAAAATACATTAACTTTTTTGGCAAGTGAGCAAGGAATGACTGTCCAAAGGGGTATTAAGTCCAGTGACAGGAGTATGAATAGTAATTTCAACCAACAGACAAAATGCAGAAACAGAAACATCTGGAAAATATTCATGAAAGAACAGCAGGGGGACAGACTAACAGGACTGAATTTTCAGTACAATATAACTAAGAAATGAAAGATAAGCTTAAAACCCTCCATTCACAAATTAGTGTTTATAACCCAAGATTAGAGATCTTTATGGAAACAGAACAGTACAAAGATAACTGCCTTGTTACCACAACAAAGTACAATTATTATAGTGTTCATACTTCTGTTACCTTTCCAAAACTTTGCTGATTTGTAATCAGTCTCATTTTAGCCACACAAAATTAGAGTGGGACAGAGAATCATATTACTCTATATGATGCATAATACTGAAGTTTTAGTGTTAAAATTACTTGTTTACAAGAACAACAGGATAGAGAGTAAAGTGGGAGGATAAGTATTGATAGACACAAAACACAAGAGAAAAAATAGATAAAATTCAGAAAGAGCCTTACAAGCAATAAAGAATCCCTTGAAGCCTTACTTGGTACTGTATTACATCATGTTTTGTATAACGTTTGCTCATAACTCTGCCCAGAACATTGCAATGACTGCCATTCAGAGGGACCCTTGACACGGTTGAGAGGTGAGCCCATGAAAACCTCATGAAGTTGAACAAGACCAAGTGCAAGGTCTTGCACATGGGTCAAGGCAATCCCAAGCACAAATACAGTCTGGGTGAAGAGAGGATTGAGAGCAGCCCTGCGGAGAAGGACTAGGGAGTAGTAGTGGATGGAAAATTGACTGTGAGCCAACAGTGTGCTCTTGCAGCCCAGAAAGCCAACTGTATCCTGGGTACATCAAGGGAAGTGTGGCCAGCAGGTCGTGGGAGGGGGCTCTCCCCTGTACTCTGCTCTCATTAGACTCCACGTGCAGTACTGTGTCCACCTCTGGGGCCCCCAACATGAGAAGTACACAGACCTGCTTGACTGGGTCTAGAGGAGGCCACAGAGATGATCGAGGAGGGGCTAGAGCATCTCCCTTATGAGACAAGCTGAGACAGTTGGGGTTATTCAGCCCAGAGAAGAGAAGGCTCCAGGGAGACCTTATAGCAGCCTTCCAGTACTTAAAGGGGACCCACAGGAAAGATGGGGAGGGACTCTTGATCAGGGAGTGTAGTGGTAGGATGAGGACTAATGGTTTTAAAATGAAAGAGAGTAGATCAAGTTAAGATGTGAGGAAGAAACTCCTCACTATGAGGGTAGTGATGCACTGGAACAGGTTGCCCAGAGAAGCTGTAGCTGCCCCCTCCCTGGCAGTGTTCAAGGTCAGGCTGGACGGGGCTTTGAGCAACCTGGGCTAGTGGAAGGTGTCCCTGCCCATGGCAGGGGGTTGAATCTAGATGATCTTTAAGGTCCCTTCCAACCCAAATCATTATATGATTCTGTGATTCGATGATTCTATGATACTCTGATGAGATGAGATGAGAGAGAGAGAGAGAATGCTGATGGGGTGGAAAGCTTCTTAATTGTTCTGGGAAGTCTTTTTCATTTTAGAACTTGCATAGGTTATACAGATACCTTCTACCCTGTGCAGTGACAGTACTCTGACCAGACTCAAAGTGCTGGGAATCCACAGAAGTATTTTTTTTTTTTTTTGAAGGATGATTGTAACTTTTGAAAAAGATCCTAAAAGTAATTTTTTAGCTCCTGAAGAATCACAGAATTGTCTAGGTTGGAAAAGATCTTGAAGATCATCCAGTCCAACCATTAACGTCACACTGACAGTTCTCAACTACACCATATCCCTCAGCACTATGTCAACCTGACTCTTAAACACCTCCAGGGATTGGGACTCCACCACCTCCCTGGAAGTCTGTGAACTGTTAAGATTTTAGTTTATTTCCACGAAAGGAGTACAGTATTTACCATTGTTGGAGAGTAAATATTGCCTATGATATGATACAATATCATATTTTCTGTACTCCTAAAGGTTTGCTAGAAGGTGCAAGTGCTATGCCTCTTGACTTTGTATGTGTCAAAATAATTTTAAAACCTTTGTCTTTAGGAGAAAAAAAGAAGTATTATGTTAGAAAACTTTGGTAGGATATCATTAAGAGAGATTAGATAATTATTGTACATTATAGATATTTTTGGACTGCCATACTCAGTGTTTCTTTTTAATTGTGATGATAATAAAATATAGTAATAGCAAATTATCAAGAAATAAAAGAAAATAATGTCAAGAACTACCAAATTTCTTCAAAATTACAGAAAAAGAAAAATCAGTTTTAAGGAGTCAAAGGGATAATGAAAATATTATTCAAATGACAATTATGTCAGTTTGTTCCTTGCAAGCTGTAGAAGCCATAATACATTTACATTTTTTCCCATTCAAAAAAAAAACAACAAACCACCAAACAACAAACCAACCACAAAAAACTAAAACCAAAATTAAAAAGGTTTTCCCCTGCTTCCTTTGTCTTATGAAGTATGCCATTGAAACAGACATGTCATTTAAAGAAGCCACTTTTTCCTTTGTCATTAATTGAATCAACATTAAACAAACAAGCAAGCGAACCACTCCATTGTGCACATTCCCCCTGGCCAGCCACATTACATGTGACACATTTGGAACAGATTCTATGCTGAATCAAACCTTTCATTCCCAAATATACCTGTGCAGGAGACAGCCAAAGGCCTGGTTTCATTTTCAATCTTAAACTATTCAGTTTCAGAGCAAGATCTGAAGTCAACATTGATAAACATTGTTTTGACCATGGACACTGCACTCTTGCTCCACTAAATTTCTTTTCATTGTGCTAGATCTTTCTGCAGTATTTTACACCTATTGATCATATATTTGCTTGTATGCAAAACAGCACATCCGTGAGTTGGTGTCTAACATAAATTTACACTGCACAAGGTTCAATTTTGTTTCCCTTCAGCTCTACACAGAATTTCTGTAAACCATCAGAGGAGGACGTAAATGCTGGCAGCAGATACGCAATGCTTCACTTTACTTGTTGTACTTGTTGTACATTATGGCTACCAGCCTGGCTAGGAAGGAATGAACTGGTCAAAACCAGACAAAGATGAGTCCTAACTAGAGAATGCAAAAGAAAATCATTACTTATGGGTAGTCCTGCCACTGCGTTCTTCAGGTGAACATTGGCTTATGTGTAGATTATGAGTACTCCTAGATTCTTGCTGATGCTAAACTTGGTTCAAGGATGATCAGTTACAAAAACTTTCAAACATGTACTTTTGTCTAGGAAACTCAATTCAGTTTTTCCAGAATGACTTCCCATGGCTAGACTACAGTCCTGAAACAGAGCTAGATGTGAAGTTGCTGATGATTAGGGAACACCAACTAGCTCAGAAACCTGTGACATTTCCTTAACTGCATTAGCTACCACAAACAGAGGAGACCTTCCACTGGTACAGAATTTTGAATCAGGTTAGAGGACTCCTTGCTTATCTTTATAGCTGAGTTCCAGATACCTAGGAGACTGCTTAATGCCGTGAAATGACATGTGTGTTCTTCTGGCACAACAGGACTTCCTAAGATAAGGGTAAACATATAGGAGATGAAGACTTCTTAGGGACTGGTCTGGTACTTAAAATTCATTTCTATAGCAATGAAGACCATAAAAAAATTTTGTTTCCGGTTAAAACTGCTTTTTCTTAATTTTGTATTTTCGATCTTTCTGTGTCTGTTGCTCTATAACATTAATACCACTTCACACTCCCCCCCCCCCCC
>NW_020799143.1:19243300-19245888 GCF_003259725.1 Athene cunicularia | reverse complement strand
CCCCCCCAGTTCTGTACAGTCAAAATATATTATTTTGGTTACATATTTCCACCAGATATGTCATCCTATATTATCTGGAAAAATACAGTTTTCTAAATACATAGTAAATACTGTGATATTGTGTATTTAAAAGGGTGCAGTTTTCCGTAAACATGTTGTAGAAATATCTTTTTTAGTTAGTATGCAGTGTTTGCAGAGTCAGATTGTGATGTCACTGAGAAATATTTGCAAATAGCAGTGGTCATTTGCTAAGATGGAGTGAAAGGAAATCTATTAGTGTGATATATTCAAGCTACACAGGCACTAGCAAAACAGACAGTTGGATGGATTGTCTAGTAAACCTTTACTTGGCAGTTGGCAGAGAAAAAACTTGAATTATCAATATGAGAGAAAAGTATAATTTTTGTTAGTAAGGTCTGGGATGTCTTATGCAATTGCCATCCCAGATTTTCTCCTGATAACACTTCAAGGTCACAGGCAAATAAATATTTGTTGGTGAAAATGAGAAATAATTAAAACTAAAATGTAGTGGTTTAGGAATAAAAGGTATATGACCTAAGCTGATCAGTGAAAGAAAATACAGTGCCTAGCAGAAAGATTATTGTGTAATATCTAGAATTAAGACCTCTATTCATGTTTGTTCTTTCAACATCTGAAGTTGTTGCTCAGGTAATTCTTGTATAACTCTTCTGCACCACCCATACGTTATATTATCTTGCACGTGTGATCAAATTAAAAGTAGCAAACAGAAAAGTGAAGGGTTAGTATACTTGATAAGGCTTCTTTACATGTCAAACCTGTATTTGCACAAGGCCATGTACTAGCTATATTGAATGGCATATCCAACATTTAAAAAAAAAAAGGATAGTGAGTAGTGAAAACAAGAACTGTTTTATCATACTGAGTAATTTTGGATTTGTTATTTTTAGTTTTGAAATAATAATAAAATAAGCAATAGAAAAATCTACTAATATTAAAGACTAAAGATCAAGTTTCAAATATAAAATAGATCCTAAAGCCACATAATATTGCTTTAAACATTAATAAAATTATTAATCAAAACAAAAAAAAAGTAATGAAAAAATATTTTATTGGATCAGCCCCATTTGACTAGTTGGCAGCTAGCAAAAATAAAGTGCAAGAAATTCAAAATTATTTACTTCAAAATTTAGGAACAAAGGAATGGAAACATCATTCAGTAGATGTGATGAAAAAATCTGCAGAAAAACATATTTATAAAGTATAAAGCAAGAAAGAATTGTTACACACACTTACAACGAAATTCATAGGGTTTCCACAGGGACTTGTTTGAATTAAGGCATAATATTTAGGCAAAACATGCAACACCAATTTGAAATTTGCCAGTAGTGAATAATTTACTAGGTCCTTTTCTAAAGCTGTCCTAATCTTTTACTCATCATGTTAAAATTCTAGGCTACTGTCTCCAGACTAAAACCACACCATGTAAACTTACTGGGGCTTTATCTTTCAAACTTACCCCTTTCAGTGGTGTCTTGCTTTCTTAGTGTGACTTGATGAATATCCTGCTCAACAGCACAGGATACAGACCACACAGCATGGAAATCAGTCCTGATAGTCCTCACTCAGAGGGATATAGATTTTGTACAAGTAGCTTTGTCCATGAGTCTGTGGAGCAAAGGAGGTACAACAGCTCCAGCACTTGCTCAGTTGGCACATACTAGTTGCAACAGCTTTTTCAATTCATAGACTAGTCTTAGCAGCTACAGCCCCAGCCAAGCACATGGAGCCAAGTTCTGTTCTTAGTTACACTGATGTAATTCTGAGTAGAGGCTGGCCTGTTTTATTCATTCATAGCTCATACTAGTGTTAATGTATTTGGATATGAAAATAACACTTATTCAAGCAACCTCCACTCATTTAATATTACTGTTCCCATTGAAATTAATGAAAGATTTCACTAAGTGAAGACTTCAGAATTTTGTAAATATTCAGTTAGATATAATTTGCTGCCAAATTCAAATTTGTTTGCCACTGAGGTAAAGGCAATTCTGCTAAATTTATTGGAACTGTATCTTGTTTCAAACTGCCTCCTAGTTTCATTTAAACTAAAAGAATCTGAATGCTTGAAAGAGGAATTTGGAATAGTAAGTGTTTCAGCCAGGCTGTGTAGAAAGTGTTGGTCTGTATTTCTTTTCACCTTAGCATAAATTTGGGAGAATCAGCTTTTGCTCTCAAATATATTTGATGCAAGACAGCTAAGAAATGTATTGAGATTTTTTCCTGGTTTTGCTTTCCATATCTGAAAATAAAGTGCTTCTGTACTCTCAGTAAATAAATATTACACCTTAACTGTATCTGAAGCTTATATTTGTGCTTGTATAGTGGAAAATCAGTATTTAAGCAATAATTAAAAAAAACCCCAAAACTGTATTAAAAAGTTATGTTTTTTTAACTTAATGGGCTAAGGTGAAGCCAAGGGCAGATAAAACTCTACCAAACTGACTGTTAGCTTCATTAATGACTGATTTCCTCAGGATTATTGCTATTATAAATTAAATTAAGTGGTTTAGAACTGATATTATACAGTTTTGGTTGCCCCCCCCCCC
>NW_020799143.1:19161420-19243250 GCF_003259725.1 Athene cunicularia | reverse complement strand
GTGTAGCATAAAGATGCCAGAGCTAGCTTTAAATGAATTATTTTGGGTACTGGCAACAGTCAAGCTGTGATAGCAGAGAGCTAACTCTGCGTAAGAAGTTTGTTCTGCTGCATGGGCAAGTTTAACAGCCTGTCCTGCACTCCATTCTATTATTGTGAGATGTCTGCAACGCAGTATTTTGCATAGCACCTCTCATGCAAAATGTATCCAACAGAGTTGGAGACACGTGGCAAAAAGCAGTTAGATAGGCTAGAGCTACACTGCACTATAATATGCACAAATTATGCTAACAATATTTATGTTACCGATTTGCCCTTACTCAGAACTTTCCCAGGTGAAATGTGCCCAGTCTTGAGATGCATCCTTTCTTTCTGCAGAGAGAAAACATTCACATGAAATGAAAGAAATTAGTTATGGCAAGATTAGAGGTACAGTTAGGAGAACACTTTTTTTTTTTTTTTAATTTAGCCTTTCTATCCTTGTCTTTATCCCAACTGCCTTGGCCGTATGCTTTTTCAGTAAAAAATCCCAAACTAGTAAACTATCAATGTATAATTCATCTAAAAATCTAAGCATTTAAAATAGGCAGAGAAGCACAAAGAAAGGAAATGAGTATACTTCTGCTTCATGTATGGATAAAACTGACACCAATTAAAATCCATCTCAGACCCACCTGCGTGTATTTTGCCTGCATCTTTTAGGAACTTTTCTCTCCATGCATTTCTTTCACCACTGTTACAAGGAGAAATGCAATCGAATGGAAACTAGTGTAAACTTCATGCAAATGATTCATACTGCTTCTGTATTGCTGTATCTTACTGAAGCAATGCAAAGGATTGTAATACTAGCACAATGCTTAAAAAACAGCAGTAGATTTTGAATAAAGAGCTCTGCATTCTGTTGGCAGCTGAGGAGTTCAAACAGAAAACATGCCAGCAGTATAGACCAATGCATTATCACCCCCTCCCTCTTGCTGCATAACTGTGCTTCATAATATGCCATAACATTGGCAAGCACAGCTCAGAGCTTTTTAAGAACACAAGGAAGCTCATGAATAATGGTTGAATCAGGAAAGTGATAATTAAATGAGACAACTGAATGCCAGTGGAGTCCCCAGTGGAAAATACTCTTCAGTGAAGATCATCTCTACCTTTCATTTCCCATGTCCTTTGGCAGCACATTGCTAAAGATATTTTTCAAACTAACATTTTCAAGAAAATGCTAAAGTTCCCAAAACCATGTGTGGCATTTTCATATGTAACCCCTATTTAAAATGTAAGGTGTTTGTTGCGCTTTAAAGAGAAAAAAAAAATTCTTTCCTTGTTGACTCAGTGAGATAAAATATTTTGCTGTTTTACAGAACTAGTTGACAGCATAAAACATTAAAAAAATACAGCAACCACTAATGACTAAATTGTAAGCATCCTGGCTTAAATGTTTGCTTCATGTTTCTCCATGTATAGAAAGTTTAGTTATTTTAATTCCACCTCCAATTCCACCCTGCTTTTCAGCTGCCAGTCTAAAGGAAGACAGCTCTAAGCTTTTTATACAATAAGTGTCTCTACTAACCACCCTCCTGTCACAGCACCACGTTCCTTCAGCACTTGTGATGCAAGAAGAGGTTGCCATGTTCTTTGCATATTATTCAAACTGTAGTGAGACTTAGAGCCAGAAACTGCAAGCTGTGGACCCAACTCTTTTTTTGTTGTTTGTACTTGCCAAAGAGATGCTTCTCCCACAGTGCAGGAGTTAACCCTCAAAAAGGAAATGAGAAATGAGTCTCATAATAGAACAAAAAAATTGCTTTCTATTAAAGCACTAAAACTTGAAGTGACTCCAATGGTTTGAGATTCATGTGGACATGGCAGTGAAATGAGACTGTGACTGTAGCAAAACATTTTCTGTGACTTACAGTTTGTGTAACATTCACTCATTCATTCACTTTTATTTGAAATAAAATCTTGTTGCTTTTTTATCACCCAACTCTGAATTCTTTTAAAAAAAGCCAAAACTTACTCACAATGGATCTCAGTGTTGTTTTTCAAGCACAGAACATTTTTTTTAATTGGTAGTTCTTATATTTCTGGCTTGACAGCTTTGCATTCAAGGTTGATAGGATATTTTTAGCATCTGAAATGTGTGAATTAAAAGATCTGGGGAAAATTGATTTGGGGTAGGTTGTTTATGTAAAACAGCATACAGACTATTAGCATTTAAGATATATTTATGTGATTTTCAGACAAAATGCCTTCATTATGCTGGAAAATTCAAAGAAAGATGTAGGAAACCTTATACAAGAACAAAAGGTGAAAAACTTCATCACACCTTCATCACAAGGTTTCAGAAACAGATTTTTCTCATTCTTAGAGGGATGTTGTAATAGCCTATCAACATGATTTATTCACAGAGACCACTGTAGTTTTCATAAAGCCTTAGTTCACTGTAACCAAGGTTCTATGTTGGGTATGTATAAAGGCATAAACTGTTCTAAACCTAGACAAGGAGAATTAATAATATAAAATTTCATATCATTTTCCAATAAAGTATTGTCACACCTATGGTTGCTTCTTCTCTTGCTTCTCTAGGTGGCTCATATAGCTTGGCCAATGCTGATTTAATGTCTAATGGGTGCACACAGATATTTTGGCACTCTCTTAATTGTTCTGGTTCTGTTTTGCGCTGTGCAATTACAGTCTTTTTCTACCAGAGGAACTGAATGTGACCTTGTAGTCTAGGACATCCTTCTGAAAATTGAAAAACTCTGAATCACCCCTGTTCTCAGACAGACAGCATGATGTGCAGTATTGATTAAAATGGTTATTTTTGAGCCAGATTGGTTCTCTGATCCAGTTCACTGTGCAGGCACACAAGCAAGGTGGTGGAACAGCAACTAAAGGTTCTTGATTAGGTTGGCTTAACTACAAAAACATAGGCTTCAAGTTAATTCCTTTAATACTAGATTGATTTCCCCTCCCCAGTGAAAAATTACTTTATTTCAAAATTAACTAGATTTTAAAATTTCTTTTTTATGATGTTTTGCTTTCTGAAAAAAAATAAGGTGCCTTTGATGGCATGGGTTATGAGAATGGATTTCAGTCCTGGGGTTTACCTTTGTAATATTCAGGGAGAATTTGTTTGGTAAAAAGTCTATCATTATCATCTCAAAAAGGTTAGAATATTGGCCATACTTGGTCACAGGTTTAGGTGAAGAATGTTTGCTTTAGTCTGGAATGTCAATGAGGAGAAAAAATGATGTGAAAAAAAACAAACACCAAAACCAGGTAAGCACAGACTTCACCTTAAATAACATTATTATCATACCTTTTGCTTAGCAATCTATTTTAAAAAGAAAAAGGAGTGTTTCTTATTGTATACACCCACACAAAAATGAAAGCTGCAATGCTGAAAATTTCACATTTACACTTTTCTTTGACAGAAATTTGCTTGAACAGAATTCTCTAAATATGATTTTTAATGAAAAAATTATAACCTTAAATAGTCTTTAAAAGCTCCTTGTTCATTGTGAAGTGCATCTTTAAAGCATATTGGTTTTATTTAGATCACATTTTTAAAAATCTGTGTTATAATTTCTAATGCTCAGATAGATCAAAGAACTCTTGAAGGTAACAATCTATTGAATTAGGAAGAATCTGAAAACAGGAACCTTTGAATTATTACTTTTTTCTTTGCTATTGCCTTTCAGGTTAACTTGAGGCATCTCAAACTGTTTCAGTATTCACAGTTGTAGAAAAGACATGACAATATTTAAGTAATTCACAAGTTTGTTAGAAGAGAAGATAAATTTCTGTTAGGAAAGAAATTTCTAGTTGGAAAACATCAAAGGACTGATTCTGCAGTCGGCTTACACACTAAGACTGTGGGCAAAGAGGCACTGTATTACAAAAAAATCTGGATTGTTAGTAAAAAGATAGATTCTGCCCCTTTTCCTCCCTTGCATGTTTCAGCTGCACAGTGAGATGGATTAGGTAACCTCTCTGGCTAGCAATCAGCCTTGCAAAAACACTGGCATTGGAAAAATGGTAGGGACAAAAGGGACATCCCTTTTTGGGAACAGACCTGACTGAAGAGAGGTGGCCATGAAACCACAGCCTGAGTATGGCCAGGGATGTTCCTGAAGGTGTACCACCTCTCCATGGGAGAAGGTTGGGGCAATTAACACCCTGGGGTGAATGGTAAAATGTCTTACGTTTCCTCCTCCCTCTCAGTCGTTTATATACGAGACAAATGAAATAAGCATTTCACAAATTGTACAATTTTACCTTCATCTTCTTCCTCCTCTTTCTTGCTTTTCCTTTCTTCAGTTTATTCTTTTAAACAGGGGAAGCTAGGAAGATCTAGGAAGGAGAATAATCAGCTGAAGAATAAAAACAAAAATAGGGTTAAACAGTTTAGTGAAGAAGTGACATTTTCTGGATATTTGTGAAATCACATGTTGACATTTTCTCTTAAGGAATTCTGTCTCTTTATTTTAAAAATATTTATTTCAAATATGTACTCTTTGTTGTTGTTGTTGGGTTCCCCCCCCCGCTATATAATTTGCCCATGAGTGTGGTGTAGAAAAGTATGTCACCCGAGAACAGCTGGTTAAACTAGGCATTGCTATTAATTACTTAATTGTCTCTATTTTCAAGGAATTAATTTTTAAGTAATGCATTCCTTCCTCAGTTATTCATAGTTCTACACATACATGCTTTTGAAAAAAAGAGTGAATAGGGTCTCAAATTTATTTTGTCTTCATTATCAGAATGATTAATTATAATTTGTTTGTTATTTGTGTTCTTCAGTTGTTCTAGAATAAATTTGATAAAGAGGGCAACCTTTTCCTTTTTTCAGGTACAAAGAAACCTCAGAGTTAGGAAAAGTCAGAATTTTATGTAGTTTTCAACTTCTGTTTTTAATCAAGCCCCTTGCTCCAAAACCACTGAAAACAATCAAATTCCTGTAATCCTTCAGGAGTCATGTTAAAGAGGAATTACACCTATAACAAAATAAGAGATTTTGTTTTTCACATACATGCAAATATTACTGTGAAAATTGTAGCCAGCATCATAAAGGTTTGTTAAAACATGTTGCTGAAGCCATAAAGCTTTTTGTGTGAGCATTACTTGTATCACCTATATACTCACCTAAATTGGTTCAGATACTGCTGAGGGCAAAATACTCTTTTTTTCAGTGTAAAATTGTACAGAGCAAGTATTTGCAATTAGCAGAGGTTAACTTTTGCCGTCTTCATGTAAATTCATCTTGGGGAAGTTCCGAACCTCCTAGAAATCAAAGTTGGTACCCGGCTAAGCAAATATTTGGCGGAGTTTAGTAACTAAAATCTACCAAACTCACCCCCCCTTATGATATGGCTTGGGTCTTTATCAGTCTTTGCTACACTTCACATCTGCCACCTCCAGAGAAGGTATTCCATTACATCCCTTTTCTAATTTAGGAGACCTTTGCTAATCCACATTGATTTTAGGATCCCAGAGTCATCATATTACAAACCATGTGAAGGTCTTTGTTGTCATGGAGCAGGCTGTGGACTTTCTTATTTAAATCTTTAATTTCTGATTGAGGTAAAAAAAGTTAAGTAAAATTAATTTTAAAATTATAACCATTACGTGTACAAATAAATAATTTTGGGGACCCTGATTCATACATTTCAGGCTCTAAAAATCAATACAATAATGACGCTTGTTGAGGGAGGATATTGGATCTGCATAACTCTATGAGAGTTATATCCAGCAAAGCCATTCATTTTTCTAATAGTGCATACTTATGCTCTCGCCAAAGCTCTTACTTCATAATTAGCAAATCAGCAATTAGACAGCTATCAATCCTTTCTCCTATCAACATAAGACCACTCTAACACACGCTGTGCAGACCAATCACCTTCTTGTTCACACACTGTTGATGCAGCAGTAACTTCTCACAGTTCAGTACTTTCCACAGTTCAGTGTTGCAGCTGACCGTTGTTTTCCCTGCCACCTTGGCACAAATCAGCAGTTTCTTATCTTTCTCCCAAGGTCTGTTTCTCATCAAAGCCTAGCTGTTATTCAGAGGCTGTGCAGGGCTGACAGGCTGATGTCTCCGACAGACCCTTTCACCTTCTACATCACACATGGCATACAGCCCTGTGAAAACTCTAGGTTCCTGTATGCATGGGGCACGCCATGCTCCCACTGCATAACATGGCACTATGTGATCGTCAGTGTACCTCTCCAGAGAGCACCACTCCAAAGGAAGGTATGGTAAACACAGAGAATATCTGAGAGAAAGAACAATGTTTACATCAGCTAACACCGAGAAATTAATGAAAACCACTTAATATTTCCACTAATCAAAATAGCTGCTGACTTCAGTTTTGAGAGCTAAATGTAAAAGAAATATTTAAGAAAATAGAACAAAAGAGAATGGAATAGTATGAATGTTCTTAAACATCTTAGAAACCTCCAAAAATTAGCTGTGGTTTGACAAGCAAAAAATAAGATTGATAGTCCAGGAACCTAAACCAGAAGCTTGCATTAAGCACCCTACTTCCTCACAGTGGATTCAGGTGTATTTATGCACTTCCGAATGCTGAGCCAA
This sequence comes from Athene cunicularia, assembly GCF_003259725.1. NCBI lineage: Eukaryota > Metazoa > Chordata > Aves > Strigiformes > Strigidae > Athene > Athene cunicularia. The sequence goes on along the minus strand of NW_020799143.1, from coordinate 19,236,653 downwards.
GTGACACATCCAAGATCACCTGAGGAGGCCTGTGAGCCAGGAACAACCTTTTATTATCTCAATTTTTTCTTGAAATCCAGGGCAATAATTTAATTTCTGGATTACATTGAAAATCTGTAAAGGGAAGTTTCATAGGTATATAGAAAAAAGTAATCTTTTTAATTTGTGTGTCAAGTTTTATTTTTTATTTGTGTTACATGAGACACATACAAAATAGAAAGCCCTTGTGTCATGCATGTGCTTCAGCTGTCAAGAACAAGAGCTAAGATCAATAAGTTATGGTCTTAGATATCTCTTGATATCATTTGGTCTTCTTAATTGATGAAAAGATGATGGAATTAGGTCATCTAATACTCCCATTATTGTGAATTTCAGAAATCCTTTATTTTTGTGATATTTCTCATACCTTGGACCATTTTTGTTCAACCTAGTTCAACTAATGGGACTTTGCTTGAACTTAAAAAAAAACCAGTTATGGTCTTTACATAGTGACTCAGCACAAAACATTTTTGCCCAAATGTTGGATTTTTCAGAGTTTTTAGTCCAGCTTATAAAACATGGATCCATTTTCTACAGCCTTGAATAGAGTGTCTAAGTTAATGTTCCAGTAATTACATTGTGTACATATGGCATTAGAAAGTTATATTCATAATGCCTCCAGTAAGCATATACTTTCAGGGAGTAAACTGTTCAGAGATATTATTTTGCAAAATTTGGTAAAAACCTGTCAAGCACTTGTGAAATGAAAGTAGAAATTTTTTTCAAGTACTGCTTTGAGTTTTCTCCTCCCATCTCAAAACACCTGTTGCATAATAGAGTGCACAGTTTAATGAGCCTAAGGGTTCTTTTCTCTTTGTTGAACATGTCCATATCTCCAATTACTTTTTCATAAGAAACGAAAAGTTGCAAGCTAAGAGCTGTGTCTTACAGAATTGTTTCCTGTGGTAAGCTGGTTTGGCTTGTAAAGTGTAAGTCGCAAATAAAACTTAATTGATTTGAAGTTCAAAAAAGTCTTTTTTTTTTTTTTTTTTCTTTTTTTTTCTTTTTTTTTTTTCTTTCTGCAAAAAAGGTAGAAACTTGCCCTGTAGACGTTTTCTTCAGTTGGGCCACATACTCTTCTGTGCCCATTCATCTATCAACTTTATTCATCACAGAGTATATCTGTCTAGCTAGATTGATACAGGCAGTAGATTTAAAAATTATTGTGGTTGGAAAGACACACGCATTTCAAGTGCCAGCAAAGCTCAGAGAAGACCCCTTACTCTAAAATGTTTGAATTAAATGAAAAGTATGTACAGTGGAGAAAGATAGTTTTTAAAGGATCTTGTCTGTTACTGTAGCAGATTAAGTAATTTGAGCTGGAGTGATTTACACTGTCCAGTAATTACCTTTCTAAGCTCTACCACAGTTACACTGAAATTGCATAAGGCACATGCTCCTTTTGTAAAGCCAGAGAGGCAAATAGGGAAGAAATTGCACTTTCAAGCCTGATTTCTATGCCCTACAAACACCTATTTCTATTGTGAGAAGGAATATGGTCCCTAGACTTTATCCTTTCATTTAAAAGGATTGCATGAGCTGTTTAAATTGTTTATGAATATATGACATAGAAAGCTCAAAGATAGCTTGTTTTGGCTTTGCACGTGAGGACATAACTTTAAATGAAGCTCCCTAGATCTGTCATAAGGTACATGATGTACATTAATGTACAGGTTGCAAGATCCGATCAGTAGACTCCCAGATAGTGTCAGTGATGTCTCTTTTTTATGCAGACTATTTGATTCAAGATGTTTTTTAGTTTATACAACTGGATTTCTTGACAATATTCCTGTGCAGATTAAGTGCAATTTTGGCAGAATTCTGATTTATTCAGATTTCTTGCAGTTTCTAAATCTAACCATTGCTAAAGCTCATAGACTCTATGAAATGATACACAGATGATGAACTGCTGTCTACTGGCTTCCTCTGCTCCAGTCATTCATTTCCCAAATGACCCCAGTCCTCCTCTGACCGATATGCTGATGTTAAAGTATTTATTGATTGTTTATGTGCCATTTTCTTTTTAAAGGGAGAGGCAAAAGGATGAAGTTTCACTCTTAAAGAAGGTGACTGTGAGGGGTCTTCAATCATTTCAGTCCTCTGACAAATCTTGCTTACAGGCAAATGAGTTTATATAGCTAGATTGTGGGTTTATTACATTATCATTGCCACTCCACAAGCAGCAGTTTAAAAACTTAAGATCCTTGCCTAAATTTATACTCCTTTTTTTTTTTTTTTTTTTTTTTTTTAATGAATATTAGTCTATATTCACGACTCCTTACAGAACTGTATGTCACTGGCTTTAGAACATCTGTTTAGTTCCCTTTTTTAAGTGATCGTTCAAAAAGGAATGGTCTCGTAACACATGATCCAGAAGTTAGAGGTGGCAGAAGCAGGAGATTAAAGCATTTCTCCTGATGACTTTCTACTTTGCAAACACCGTATGTGCATAAAAATAGGTCCCATCCCAAAGTTCCATTCCCTTGTAGCAAACTACATATTTACTGAAGGCCAAAAATGAGCAAAGGAGTGGGGAAGAGAACGTTAATAGTCCTGAATGAAGCATGTGTCACAAAATGCCATCATTCATATGTCATTACATGGCCTTACGTTATTGTGATTCAGGATAACTTCACTGCAGGTATTAACCTGGAAATCTTGAAATATCTGAAGGTGTATTTTTTAGTAATTCCATTTTCCTTTCTGCAGCATCCTTGAAGGACAGGCATGGGAGTAATTTTGTCTTAATACTATTATTATTTGAGATTATTGCTTGACATCATGTTGACTTGCAAGGAGATGTTGCATGTCCCCATTAGGTGACTGGTTTTGTTCAGCAAGTTACTTATTAATACAAAATAAAACTTCGCAAACATGAAAGGCTTTCCCGTGGATGCAGACCATTCCCCAGTCCTGCAGGGGAAGATCATTCTACCTCTTTGTGGGCTACAATTTTTTTCTAAGCATTGCTTACTGTCTCAGCTAACTGGGTGGTTTATGTGCCCAAGAAACAATTGAAGTATCAAAGAAAGTTGGTAGTCCATGGTGCAGTGAGAGAAAGCTTCACTGATTCAAAAGAATTCTTGTAGGGGAAGAGGCACAAAAGTCCAATGAAAATTGTGTAAAAGGTAGAGATTAGCACATTTTCTAATTATGTTCATCTATTCCCATCCCATTTGTTTCCTGCATTTGGTTTTCATGAATAAATTAAGTTCACCACAAGCAGTGAAAGGCAATGTCAGAGAACTTCCCTGTTTGGGACTCAGGGGTTTGTGTGGAAGAAATGATTTCTTTCTAGTGAAAGGTGTCCCTGCCCATGGCAGGGAAGTTGAAACAAGATGATCTTTAAGGTCCTTCCAAACCAAATCATTCTATGATTCTATGACTCTGATGGCCCAGATTAGAGAGGAAAATTCCTGATCAGACAGGAGGACTGGGCTGGGAACTGTATCTGAATTTGGAACACTTGAGTGCACTAGGCAACTCTCATATTTCCATTGTTTACGCATCTTTAACAGGGGCTCATAGAAGTAAACTATGAAAAAAATCAGTTTAATTCTTCCTTACTTTTATGATTGATTTTTAAAACATCACTAGGTTGTTTTGGTTTTGTTTTTTTTTTTTTTTTCCTTTCCCCCTTATTCATCTGGAAAATAATATAGTGTTTGAGCTGTGGAAAGCAATGTAATCTTTATTTAGTAAAAACCTGTTTCTATTGGATGTTTTGTTAGAAAGACAAATTTCAAGAATTATTCATCTAGGTTTCAGTTTAAATTTCCTTTTTTAAAACTATACTTTGAAATAAAACATCTAGCCAGTACTCCATTAAAATCCAGACACAGAGGTTTTATTCATACCCTATCATATATGTTACAAAGTCTGTTGTTATTCTTTTTCCTCTACGTTTTTCTTCATACATGCTTTGCCAAGCCTACTTTCATTGCATCTAATAATCACGTTCACATTACATGTTTTTCCAACCATTGCTTTTCTACACTGTCCATATTTCTCCTGTCCATTTTTCTTATATTAAAAGGACTCCTATGAGAATTTAATTCACCTTAGGCTGTGAGACTGGATTAAATAAATCCTACTAAAAGTAATAAACCACTCCTAACTGTGGCCTGGTGATATCAGTTGTCTGGCTGTCAAAGTGAGTTGAGGACTGAACTCATTGTCTGCTACTGGGGAAGATGAATTCAAAAGACCAGGGAACTGCCAACATTAGAAATGCTATGTCTCGACCTGAAAGGAGAGGAGCTGATATAGAAAAAGTGGTCTTCTTAACAATAATGTGGGTTTTTTTTTCACTGGCCTAATAGAAATTATTGCTCTCAGGGTCAGTATTTGAGTACATGTACACAAAGAAAGTGTGCCGATACCGATGCAAACACGTACTGGACATTGCAAGGGAGATGATAACCTCCCCCAGACAAACTCCAAAACAAAGAGAGGGAAACCTGAAGAATTGCCTTTTCCAAGCTTGCTGGGATACTTCAAGTGAGTGCTGTAACATGGCAGAATTTATGGGTGTGACTAATACAATGTGACAGCTCATTTCAGATCTCTCTGCCCGTCTTTAGTGAGACCATTTTAATGAAATGTTTGTTTACTCTTCAAGAGCTGAACTCAGTTTGCAGGGAATGCGTCTTTTGTATTTGTCTGAGTCTGGTTTGGAAGAGCTAGATATTATAAGTGACTAACAAACCGTAGCGTTGGTGAGTTGGTCTTTTATGGGAACGACAACAGCTCAGGAAATAACAGCCGCCTCTTTGCTACAGGCAGCAGATTCTTGCCTTTAGGTTAGCCATAGATATAGGAATTCCCAGGGGAATGAACACAGGAAAGGATCAGGAAAACTACTTTAACAGGGGTTATTTGAGTACATTGGTGGATAGGCTATTGCAGCATTTATTATGGCAAATTGACATGATGCTGCCACCGTTCCCTAATAAAAATAGGGCTGTGCAAAATGCTTATTGTAAGTAACAGTACAAGACTATTAAAACCGTAAAATTTTAAGAGAACAATAATAGTGATGATAGGTAGTTGCATACAACAAATACATTTTCTGTTGTCTTTCACCACAAAAGAAAATAAATATTTCCAAATATGGTAAGTATGTTTCAGTATCCAGATACTAGAAATCTAGGTGCATTTTTTCTTTTTTTATTTTTATTTTTTCTTCCAGATTTTGTTCCAAGAAAAACTAGCTGCAAAATACAAGTGAAGACACACTGAGCCCTGCCTATAAACCCATGGGATTATAAATCAAGAGTCCCAGTTAAGACTAAAAGCTAAAAGAGAAAGGAAAGAAAAAAAAATATAGGCTTTAAAGGCACATCTTTTTCTCAAAAGACTGAAAAGATGTTAGTCAGCATGGCATCTGAATTTTCTGTGTGCTTTTGCATGGGATAAGAGAAAGATGCACAAAGACTAACTATAGAAAATAGCACCACAGGGGGTAAAACTGAATCCCCTACAGCTTGCCAGGACATTCCCAGCATCACAAGCCTTTGCAGGCAAGACTGTCATTCTCTGATGCAGCCGCAGCAATTTTCCAACAACTTTATCTAATATCTGCCACCCTGCACCAAGCCTTCCTCTTCACCCAGCTGTACCATTATGTGTCTGTCCCCTCATAGATGCAGAAAACCAGTCAGCATGAGTTTGCCCCGTGAACTCCAACTGGACACACTGTTGGGGAGATGGCTGGATTGGTGTCTCCTCCCTATCATCACGTGCAAGGTTTGTGATTTCTCCCTTGCAACCCATGTTGGCATTCCCGTGCAGACTAAGCTTCTGATTTTTTTTCCCCTTAAAAAGCTACAACTTCAATGTATGTAATTACGAAAGAATATAATATTCTTCAAGATTTTCAGCATCCCAAAAGCTAATACTCATGATCACAGATCAAGTTCTGTTGCTTGCGTTAGGAAACAGACAAAAAATTTAAATATCATCTAGGTCTCCAGCCTTAATAAAAATTGATGTCAAGACACTGTGATGTTCATTTAATCATTGATGAGTACTCATATAACATTTATGACAGTTAGTATTGGTCAAGATAACTGCAGATAAATATGTCTGATTTTGGATTGTTATCATATAACAGTCTAGTAAGAGCTGTACACAGAATTTAGGATGAGATGTTACAGACTTCGTATTAAGTGTTCTGGAAGAGAGTTATACATTTTATTGTTCACAGTCCCTTATGATTTTATCATTATGATTTTATAAGTTTCTATGAAATACAAAATTGAGGAAGTTTATTCTGTAAATATTTTGTAGTTAAAAAGATGATTAGCAAGCTTGCCAATGACATAATGTTATTAAAGACTGTCTTGTGAGGTGAGCTCTGATATTGGCATTTACTTCAACAGTGGTAGAATTTAATCTTTTGTGCCCTGGTTTATGCTTTTTCTCAATTTTTCTTCCTTGCTGAAGCACACTTTTTCATTGCTTTTATGCAGTCCCTTTTAAGTGATATTCTTTATAAGGCTTCTTCTGTTGAAATACACCAAATATACAAGTAGAGATTTATAGATTATGCACAGAAGACACTTTTTAAAGAAAATCTTTATATGCTCTTCAGCATCCACATCACAGGAGCATATGGACAGATAGTCACACTTTAGATTTTATCATAGAGCAGATGAAAACGTTGTGGTTTTTTTTCTTATTTTGAGCTGCTTTTTCTTTTTTGTGTTTCTGAATAAAAATTTGTGGAAAGTGGAGTATTTATGGTTAGGATATTTTCACCTTATTCCTTGGATTGTGTTTTAAAGCAGTTTTACTAGCAACAGCTACATCTTCACCACATTCTAGCTCAAAAACTCCACACCTATACTTGGATGGCAACATTTTTCATACTTCACTATTAAAGTTAATGGGTGTTTTATGTACAAAACCTGAATTTCACTCAGTGAGTTTGTTGGACAAAGATAATAGCAGAATTCATACTGAAGTAAATAAATTTTAAATTTCTGTTACACTGATTTCCTACTCTGAGTGGTACTCTAATACATTTTAACGAATGCTTAAAATATAAGGGTGATTTTGAGCCCAGAAGTTCTTAAATGACAGAGAACTGGAAGAAAATTATTTCATTTTCACCTTTGTTTGGCAATTTCACTAGTGTTTTATCATCACAGTAGTGTGCACTGCATTTTGCACTTATGCAGCATAGATACTGGGCAGTGTTAGTTCTCTTTCCAGGCAAATATGCAGTCCTGCCATGTACATTTAATATTATGTTAAATATTTTATAATAAAAAGGCACAACTGATAGCCTATGGCTGCTGAATTTTGACATTACTATGTAGTTAAGTTCCACCTTATAATTAAAAAATCACACCTCACTGTTTTAGTAGCCTCTAGGCTTATATTTTTATTACTTCAGGTAACCATTTAGAAGTAAAATATTCTGTGTTACCAATTCAATGGAGAAGATTACATGATTATGAAAAGAACACTAGTAACTCAATTAACAGATATCTACCAGTCATCTTTTTCTAGATTTTCAGAAAGGTTTTAACCACAGCAGTTTTTCTATCTGAACTTAAATTTGATCCCCCATAAGGTTGGTTTTTTTTCCATGCAAGCCAGTTTGTTAGAGTTTAAAAATTCTTCGTGACAGAGAAAAATTTATAGTCTTGTTCACGTTCCATTCCATTATCTTCAATGGTAGCATCTTCTGCTGGACTTAAGTACTATTTTTCCATAGGCTGAGATTTTTATAATAGCCTGGACAAACACAGTTTTATTTATTTGCAAAGGCACTTGCAGGTTTTATCTTCTTTCACCGAGCTAAAATAAGCACGCGATAAAAGTGCCACCTTTATCACCCACCATAACACTAACCAGTAAGAAGGTACTAAAAAGCATAATTAGCTTAATAAGCAGAGTCTTTGTCCATCTTATCCAGTCCTAAGTTCCTGCCCAAAGGTGGTTTTTGAAACATGTCTAGAAATGACCTTTTTCCCCAAGAAAGAGAGGAAGTAAATTCTGAGATTATTATTCCTCCTAGAGAACTATTTGCCATCACATAAACAAAGGAATTACCCCCACTGTCAACAACGCAGCAAGAAGAGAAAAAGGTGAACTAGAAGGTTGACTAGGGCTATATTATACCTTGTGCATGAGAGCTGACTTTATTTTACCTTAAAACTATTCTTTTATTCATATAGCAGTGGTAGGTACAGGTTTTGAAAAATAGCAGTCTTGGAGAAGAAGAAGAGTCTGATTCAGAGCAGGTGTAAGTTTGAGACAGTTAATGGTAATGAAGACCATAAATTCCCTGAACAGACCACTGTGCCAGCCTGAGATCATGGTACATTGCTAAGTTTTGGAAACATTCCTGTCTGTCAGGAGGTGATTAAGCTGTGCAGTCTTAATACTGAATTTTTTTATATACCATTGAAATTTAGTTTTGCAGGACTACCCTGAAAAATTCCAGCCTGGTAGGGATAGTATTTAAAAGAATAGATGTGACAGGAAATGTTTGTCTGTCATATATATACTTTTGGGTTAATTTCACAGATCTCACAGGAATGATTCTGGGTTTAGATGAATGTAACTGACAGCTGAACATATCCTTAAATCCCTATGATATTTGAGGTTGTGGTAAATAAATGTTGCAGGCAGATGATTAACCGCATACTTATCAGTCACCTGAATACTACTTTGCAAACTGTGACAGCAAAAATGGCAGAATGTGTACAAACGTTGTAGAGGGACCAGAGAGGGACCAGCTTTCTGATGTAAGCTAAAGTGGTGAATAGACTGATATCTCCAAAAGTCAGGAAGGAAAACCAGAAATGTCAAACCAGAATCTATCCTAGAGCTGCTCTGCTTATATCTTTACCTGTGTGAGATCAGATTTGGGAATTCACTGTACTTTTAAAACTTGACTTCTATAAGTATCAGCTATGAAGAAAAAAACCCCAACATTTTTTTACCTTTAAAAACTGAACACCACCACAGAAAAAATGTATTCTGAATACACAGATATCAGAAGAAATTTAATAGAATATGAGCCAGTGACCATTTCTGAGATTATTGTTCCCTAAAATTTGAGTTCAGATTCCTACACTTATTCTCTGTAAGTGAAGAACTGCTTTAAAATATTATTTTTATTGTTTTTAATAAACATCCGGATAGACTTATGAAGCCAATTCTCTTGCTTACATAAGTAAGGTTGTTGTTGAAATCACTGGCACAAATTTCTACTGGCTTGGGTTAGTGTAACTCTAAAGGATTCAGTTGGGATACAGTGCCATAAACATAGTAAAAGAAGAGTGACACCAAACTGAGTTGTACTGTTCTGAAATCTGTGTGATACTCCTTTTTTGTATAAGCTACATTCCAAATCTAGCCTCTAATTTTGCAGAAGATCAGAACAGTTATGTCTGGTTTTGCCTGGTTCTCATCAGAGTCTTCTTCTGTATTCCACATGCACTATGCCAGATTTATTGCCTGTGCATTGTCATTGAGTAGACTGAAATGCAACAGGAAGGAAATGTAGTCCATTTGATTTTACATGGCAAAGCTTAATTAAAGTATCAACACTTTCAGTTCTCACACAGACCTGAATAAATTTGAAATAACTCCAGTGACTTTGATGATGATTCCTTAAATGTACACCAGAAAAACAGCTTCTATTACCATGGGTTTTGTATTGTACAGTACCCTTACAAGACCAGATACTATCTGAGAAACTGACTAGCATGCTATATACAAGTAGTCTGCTTTTGAGCAATCCATATTGTTTGATATTGCACAAGAATTCTGCTGTATGTTTTCAGCATATTTAAATAAATAATATATAAATTGAAGAAACACCATGCTAACAAAAGTTACTAAAAAAAAAAAAAGAAGAAAAGGTGAAATGAAAAAGATCTGTGAAGTTAAGAGAAAAGAGAACACAGCTATATAAGTGAGACATACTTAAGTAACAGGGTGTAATATGTATCTTTCATTCTAAACAATGCCTTTTTCTACACTTTTTTTAGATGAATGGGCTGGAAATATCACACCTAAGTCAATTAAGAGTAAGATGCCCCTTTACTTTGTTCAATCTGAATCAAAGCTCCTAAGCAAGTATAAATGTATTGTATAGTGAACACAGAGGTCAGTGCCTTTTCATCACAGAAAAATGATGATTTAAAGCTTAAGCTCTTTCAAAAGCTCTTGGGTAAAAAAATGACATTCTACTAAAGGTAGAACAGAAGGAAAACCCAAACAGCCTCTGTCTCATTTTCATCGCAAATTAATAATCAGAGAGATACATGGTCTTGACTGGCTACAGTATATTCTGTTTTGTTTTGGAAGAGCTGATTAATCAGAGGATTTTATTTGTCAGTTTCAAAAGCCTAGAGACTCTCATTGCCCATATGAATCTATGACGAAATAAGACCAAACTCTGATTTAAACCCACACTTTGAGATAGCATTGATTATTTAGGCTAATGTCAGGATATTCTATTTTAGATCTGAATTTCCTTGGTCTAAAAACATACAGGCTACCTCTTAATCTAACTTCCATATGCTGTGAGTGAAACTGGATTTTAGGGCAATGCAAGAAATAAAATGAAAATATTGAACTGTAATGTGCAAACGGGACACTGCTTGAGGAAGGCAAGTAATGCTTGCCAGTCTTCCTACTTTGCCTGGTTATTATAATACTAGAGACCAGATGGTGGGTTAGATCACTACAGCTTTTCTTACATTCTTTTGTTGCACCAGAATCATTCACCTTCAATATCTCAGAGATACTCCTGCATATGTATAACCTTCCAGAAGCATCATATGTCCACAGGTGCTGAATATTTCCCTTAAAGTGAAAATACTTTTCCCTCAATGTTCTGGGTACATACTCCTCAAACAAAATATTAATAATGGAGAGGAAAGGACAGTCCTTCCTGTACCTTCTACTAGGAATGCATTAATTGCAATTGGGCTAGCTAGAGATGGAAGAAAGGAATAAATCTGAGTGCTTTAGTCTTTTTTTCTGTCCACTGATCTCCGCAGCAGTCAATGAAATGGAAGATACAGTTCAGGTATTTGGCTGCTGCTAGCTTCTCTGACAGGCTCATGTCAATTCAAATTTGAAACTGGCTTTTCCAGATAAAATTTGATTCCAGTTTTCCTACCACAAACTCTGTTTTTATGAAATCATTCTCCTTGAAGAATATTGTATTTGAAATTTGGAGGATGTTATTTCAAATGGTGTTGTTTTCAAGACAGCATTTTTAAATTTTCGATCATGTCTATTCTCAATGTAGGAATGGTTCTCCCTCCATAGCCCAGGAAATTTTCAAACAGTTAGGCCTCTGGCTGTTATTTGCTCAAACATCTTATTTTCCATTAAGGTCCTTCTAAAGTTGCAAAGTGAAATAGTTCAAGATCTTTCTTCTCTTTGTATTTCATAGTTGTTGCAGTTCTCCAGGCTTCTGTTTCTAGACTGCTACTAGGACTCTCCAGTTTTCAAAGACCTTGTCCTGGTTCGGCTAGGATAGGGTTAAGTTTCCCCAGCAGAGAGAGAGGGGGAAAGGATCTCCAGCCGGGTTATTTATACCATGCTAATGTCAGGTCCAGGGGCGGGAAACTTTGATTTTACTTTCTCTTTGGCTTTTTTGGTGGCAGGACCCACGCGTCGGCTTTGTTCCCTGACCATTTGCGGTATTTCTCTGTATATCGTTTGTCTTGTTCACTGTTATTGCTGGTTATTGTTGTTATCATTGCCACTCTTGTTGTTCAGATTGTTTTATCACACTGTTGCATTAAATTTCGTGCCTCACTTCTAGCCTGACCAGCTGCGTGTGGCTAGGGGCAACAGTAACGTGCTCTTGGGTCCTGGCAGACCTGCTCTCTTTGCATGTGTGTAGTACAATAAAAGACAGTCTTAAAACATAACACAAATATTAAATTATGGGGGAGATCATAATTGCAGTATGTCGTATCAAGCTGTGCATCACAACAAAACGGAATATTTTTACCCCCCAGGCTTTTTATATTCAAATAGATTCTCTGCATTGGTTTCTCTTTAAGAGTAAAATTTTGTATGTATTATGTACAAAACCCACAAGAAAAATGGTTCTGAGAGATAATCTCTCCTATCCATTATTTTCCATCTTCAAATCTGAAGGGAAAGAACTTTGCTTTTTTATGTGCTTATGTTTTCTTTGAATTCAAGTGTAAATTGCTTATTCCCAAAAAAAGAATAACCTGCTCGAATTTTGTAGAGAACAGGTTTTTTTATCCACTTTACAGGTCTGGAGAAGGGCTAACAGAGCCTGAAAGTATATTTACAGAAGTATTTCTTAAATATCAGACCATTTTATCTTCAGACACTTCAGTTCTTGAAATAAACTATAAACTTTACTCCAGTTGCTACACAGCATGCCACAATTTGAGGTGATCTATTTTTTTCAGGTAGTTTTCAGTTAGCCTGAACACTGTATATTAGCTGAAAATATGCTGTCTATTAACTTTGGTGTAAAGAGCATGGGCCAGCTACTCACATGTTGTCTATTGACATTAATTTAGCAACTATTTACACCAACTGGTTGGTCCATACCTGTGTGAGGTAGAAAAGTGTGTTTAAATGATCCCTGGTACTGCAAGTCCAAAATATCTTCGTGGACACTTTTCAGTCTTAATTTTTGGCCTGGCTTCAGCTAGGATAGAGTTAATTTTCTTCTTAGTAGCTGGTACAGTACTGTGTTTTGTATTCAGTGTTAGAATAACATTGGTAACACACTGATGTTTTAGTTGTTGATAAGTAGCGTTTATCCTAAGGTAAGGATTTTTCAGTTTGTGTGCTCTGCCAGTGAGCAGGTTCATGAGAAGCTGTGAGGGAGCATGGCCAGGACAGCTGACTCAAACTAGCCACAGGGATATTTCATAGTATAAAATGCCATACTCAGTATATAAACCAGGGAAAGTTGGCTGGAGGGGTGCAGATTGCTGCTCAGGTATTGGTCAGCAGGTGGTGAGCCACTGCATTGTACATCACTTGTCTTTTCTTGGCTTTAATTTTTTCCTGGTTTTGTTATATTAATTTTAAATATAATTATTTGTATTATATTTTATCATCATTATTATATTTTATCTCAATCCACAAGTTAATTTTTTAATGATACTCCTCTTCATCCTACTGGGAGAGGGAAGAACTGAGAGAGTGGCTCTGTCATGTTTAGTTGCTGTCTGGGATTAAACCACATTTCATATGTATATATGAATATATATGTGTGTGTCTGTGTGTGTGAATTGGTTTGTACAGAGGAAGCCAATGACTTTATTTTAATAATTTCTTCATTTAACAATTGCCTGTGTCATTTTAAGTTTTCAAAATACAAATTATTCTTTTACTGTAATTATGGCATTATTTCACTCATTAGAGACAACATCTTCATTACAGAGTTCTGCTTTCAAGTCATTTCCTCTCAGATAAACCCTTATAAATAATGGACTTTTTGGCTTAGAGCCCAACCATTATATATTTTTTATTTCCATTTTGGCAATTAAAATATTTTTTTAAGATTATATGAATTATTCCTGTGTGTATATAATAAAAGGCATTATGTAAAGAAAGGGAGGACACGTCCACCATCACTATTAGCATCCAACTCCCTACACATTAACTCTTCAGTCTTAAAAAAAATGTGTCCAGAACACAAATCTTACTCCCTCATGGCAAAGATTTGAGCCTCATTTGTTATAACTCTAACAAGCAGCTCATTATACAAACTTTTGCTTTGTATAAAAAGCTCAGGTTTTTGTTGAGCTAGGGGGAAAGAGAAAAATGTAAAAATCTCATTGCTGAAAATTCTGATCCGTGAGAGAAACCGTATATTCAATAATTTGTTATGAACACCTATCAGCTGAAATGAGGAAGACATTTGTGCAGTGTATAGATGGTTATACATAACCTATATGGTTTCTGTACAGAATATAAGTTTTCAGTTTAAATCCTTTTCTGTAATTAGTTAATAAGGAACTACAGCTCAGTTCTCTCACTCAGATGTGTGCCTTCAACTACTTACTTAAAGACCACCAAGCTGCTCACTCTCTCACTGCACCTCTAGTGGGATGCAGGAGAGAATCATAAGGACAGAAGTGAGAAAACTTTTTGGTCGAGATAAAGGCATTTCAATAAGTGAAGTAAAAAAAGAAAAAACCCAAATGATGCAAAGCCAACCATTCACTACCAGTAGATCGTTGCCCAGCCAGTTCCCAAACAAAGGAAACTTGAAAAACTCCTGCCCCTCTCCAGTCTTCATTGCTGAACATGATGTTATATGGTAAGGGATATCCCTCTGGTTAATTCAGGTTGGCTGCCTTGTCTGTGTGCCCTCCTACCCACTTGCCCACCCCCAGCCTACTTGATGGGGGATCAGTGAGAAATAGAGGAGATCCTGGTGCTGTGCAAGCGCTGTTCAGAAACAGCTAAAACATCAGTAAGGTATCAACACTGTTTTTATCACAAAAGCTACAACACCATGTAGGCTGCTTTGAAGAAAATTAACTCAATCCTAGTACATTTGTACCTTATTACTTACCATTTGCATCATGCTCAGATACTACATCATTCAATATATTTTCATCAGCCACCACCATCCCCTTTCCTACCATTTGACATATACACAGATATTCTTTGCATCTGTGGACCATCTCCATTCAAACATCCACTCAAATGTCCATTCAGTTAATTTAGTCCATGATTTGGGTTCCACCTGTTGTGATGATCATTCTGGACAGGAGAGATGATATGCTGTGTAGAACTGCTGAATCGTTGTTGCATTTGCCCATTCCTTACAAGCTTCATCCTCCATCGGTTTGAGTGACTCCCTCTTTGGTACTTTTGACACAGAACTGTGGCAGCATACAGAAATGGAAATATACAATTCAGATCATGACTTATTTTCACCCAAGGTTAAATCTCCTTGACGTGCACATTAGATTTACAAATCCTTCTGTGATATACACCAAGCCAGGTCCTTGAGCAAAAGCAATCCCATGAATAGATTTGCCTTTTTGATAGGAAGGAGTAACACATTTTCTCAGAGAGTTGCTTATGTGCAATATAGAGACTTTATGTCCTTCCACAGTACTTAGTCATTTTGTTTGGGCAGGTCCAGGTCAATTAGCAGATCCTTTAATCAGCCAAGTGATTTCTGCTGGATTTGTATCCCAGTGCCTGAAGGTCTAGTATAGTTTTTAGTCATACAGTTAAAGGCTGGTGCATGATAGGGAATGTGATACATCCAGGTGTCTATGAGTCCCATGGTCTGATCTGATTCTTTCTGGAGTGCTTTGTTGCTATGAGGCTTCTTTTTCAAAGCCCAGGATGGTGTTTTAGGCAGTGGTATGGGTTAGGGTATGTTTCTGACCATCTGGTAATCACTTCCACTGTTGTAAACAAGTGGCATATGCCTTGGCATGTCTGTGGCAGTGTGATATAACCAATTTGCCAGGCTTCCCCATATTAGTATCTCAGCTATCATCCTCTGTGCCAGAAAGCCAAGCTTTGCCTACTTGGATTTTTTGATTATGGCACATTTTGCATTCATAGGATAACCTGTGCAGTGGTCTCAGTTGGTCATGTCCACCTGTCAATCCCAAAGTTACATCCCTTCCTAGATGACCTGAGGTGTCATGGGCTCACTGATCAATGAACAAAACATCAGTATGTTATCAACACTGTTTTGGTCATGAGTCTAAAACACAGCACTTTACAGCCTGCTTAATTATGAAGAAAACTAATCCTGTCACAGCCAAACCCAGTACAACTATGATACATTAAGATGAGCTGTAGTATATTTCTCATGCCTAGATACTCAGTTGAAGCTAAAACCACCAAAAGACAAATGGTAAAACCTTTTCTATGAGGACTCAATCTAGGGATAGTATTCAAATTATAGACCTAGTTAACCTTTCTGTAACAAGACTACTGCAGCAGTATATTTGCTACTCTTTATCTTCTTGATGTTATTTTCTTCTACTGTGGTCTCAGATTGTCTGTGGTTTTTTTTTAAGTCACTGTAGATTAGTTTGACCTTATTTATTAAAGCTCCTAAAAAAAAAAAAAAAAAAAAAAAAAAAGAAAAAAAAAAGTCATTTAGAGTTCTGTGCAATTTATGCCCCTCTAAGTTATTCTGAGCCTGGTAGGTCTGTTGCAGTGTGACTGGTCTGAAAGGAACATCTGAGTGAGGTTTCCATGGAGAGAGGGTGTGAGCAGGGAAAGAGGATTACCAGCAAGTAAGGGTGTGAAGTAAAAAGCAAGGGAAGAGTGACCACCTCATGCGCTGCCATCATGAGAGCACAACTATATTTTGAGAAGCAGTAGAGGCCCTTTTCTGTCAAGAGTATTTATCCTCAGATTTTAGCTATCATTATTTAGTCAGGAGCCTTTGATAGAAAAAACAAAACAAAACAAAAAAAGGATTGATTCTGAAGAGGGAAAAACTGAGCTATGAAAAGAAATTAAATGGAAGTATTTACAGCCATGTAAGTTTCATGACTAGGCCTTCTTGCTCTCAGGTGATATGGTCATAAATATTTCCTTTCTGACTGTCTAACTTGCTCACATCTAAGGCTCCTGGAAAAGCCTGTGTCTTCAAACCTACAATACTCCATTTCTACACAACAGGAATTCAGCATGGAATTACAATGACCATGGTGCTCATGACCACATTTAGCAGACGACACAGCCTCTGAGTAACTGAGATGACATACCACAGGTTTCATTTTTCTCTTCCTTAACCTCCACAACCCCAGCTTGTTAGCCACAGTACACAAGTTGCACTGCAGACCCACTTCATTTACTGCCCTGAAATGAAAAGATAGAAGGCAGAAAACAACCACCTCTGAGACACTGAGTTCAGACCCTAGTGCATTCTGAAGGCAAGATAAACATAGCCTCCAGATAGATCATAAAAAAAAGAAGAAAAAAAAAAGAGAAATTTATGTGCAAATTTTGCAAATTGAGCAGCATTTCTTTCATCTCATGTCTATCATACCAAGTAAGCACTTGTTCATCTGTACTAGGCAACCTCATATATAAGCTATATATGGTTTTTGCTGGGTTTTTTTTGTTTTGTTTTGTTTTTTTTTTTATTAATTTCAGGGACCTCCTGGTTAGTTTTCAAAGGTAGCTAAAAAGAAATTAAGACAGTAGAATATTTTATACAATTTTCAATTTGGTTCAGCTTTCCAGCTGCTGATGGAGTTGCTAGATACAAATACAAACTCTTAAAATAGCAAACTGTATTCAAACAAAGATTAAGAAATAGATTTTTGGGGATATTTCTTGGAAAAGACTGTGAAAGAACAAATGGAATTATGTTTACCCTGTAACATGATACTGAGAGCATTTCACTTAAGATTGATTGTAAATGCAAATTCCAACATTAATGTGTTTAAGTCACTGATTAATATGAGTGTAAAAACAGAGTCCTTAAAAAACAGGGAGAAAAAAAAAAAGAAAAAGAAAAAATTTAAAAGGCATGTTTTCAACATTTTGTCTTCTTGTCTTCTTTGTCTGACTATAATAAAGGTGCTACTCTGAATTCAGAGATTCATTATATCTTTAATCATTGCTCATTAATGATTTTTCCTCTTTAATGAAAAAATGCCAGTTTTCTTCTTAATTAGTCATTCCACACTTTCTCAGCGAACACACATTTACAAAAATAGAGCAGTTTCTATAGTTTAAGAGAAAAAAATTGAAGTGACCTTTTCAATTTCCTTTGATAACTTCCAAATATTATAATAATTTCTACATTACAGGAAGAAATTGCCCAGCAAAATATCCAGAGACACATTTAAAAATTTCTGTGTATATGACCCAAACTTTTACTTTCTCATTGGAGTTAACACACAGTGGTGATTCTATCATGAATCATTTGATGATTTTTTTATTTTATTTTTTTTTAAATAGTCAGGACGGGAACAGTGCCCTTCTTTCATGTTCATATAATACCTAACTGTATTAGGAGACTACAGGAATAGATTCAGATAGGAATCATTAATAATGTGTGAATACAGGCAGATCAGAACTGTAGCCAGAGGCACAGGAAGACGCAATGGCAGATAATTCCCTTCTTTCCACCTCTTAATATTTCCCACTATAGACTCACCAGACAAGTGAAAAAGTCAGAGAAACCCAAGTAATAATATATGATCTAACGTAAAATGAGCCATGGAAACTTCTTACTGATACTTGCATGTGGGTTGCAACTCTGATTTAATCATCAGCTGACAAGGGAGTCAATCCTCAAAATGTCTCTGAAGATGAGCTTTACTCCCATAAAGAAACTAAACTTAAATCTGTGGTCTCTGTTGAAAAATATTTCACATCCATCTTGTATTCTGTAAAGGTATGCCTCTGCTTCCTTCTATAACTCCAAATTATCATTATTAACTATTGTTAATACCAGTAATAGAAACAGTTAACTGTAGTGTCTTTTGAAAATATAACAGACTCACAAAGTTCTAAAATTGGTATCCACGCAGCACATTCTTTCTAAACACACTCTGGGGTTTTTACCTTCCTTGGCTTGAAGTCCTAGCTCCAAATTTTTTGAGTTTGTTGAGTTGGCAAGATTTCCTCTTGGAACTTTCTTGTCTGATCATTATGTTTCAACAGCTATTAGCTAATGGACTGAGAAATCTATATAATTAAATGTGAAAACCCAAATGTGAGTGAACATTAGTCCTAAATGCAAGAAACAGAGAAAATTGATTTATCTCTTAATGATACTGAAATATTAATTTGAATAACCTTTGCAAAAGGGAAAACATATTTTCCTTCTCTCATGTACTCTTTATTAAGAAATAAATATTATTATAGCAGAGATAAAGCTCTAATGTCAGCTGCATACAAGCTAGAAGTGCTAAAAACCCAAACAATTATCAGCTTCCAATATCTGATATTTTTTCAGCAGAAAAGATTCTTTGAGTTTATGGGAGGAGACAGAATCATGAATAACCCATAATTGTTGGTGATATTTTATTCATTATTTAATAGTCTTTGGGGTCTTCCCAGGATTGAACCTACTG
Source organism: Athene cunicularia (assembly GCF_003259725.1). Taxonomy (NCBI): domain Eukaryota; kingdom Metazoa; phylum Chordata; class Aves; order Strigiformes; family Strigidae; genus Athene; species Athene cunicularia. Next base: position 19,217,550 of record NW_020799143.1, on the reverse strand, counting down.
AAAACGTCAATTCTATTGCTATAGGCCCATGTATCTTGTATAGTACATTGAGTCAGGAACTTCATATGTCCATTTCCACCTCTACCATAAAATGTGTATAACATTTCTACTTGACTGGTGACAATATTTTTTTCATTGCTTGTAAAATTCCTCTTTCGAATGTCAAAGTAAGCAGCTTTGAATCTGTTATATATTGATCAAATACTCAAAATAAGAATATACTGTCATATTTGTGTGTGCTTGTGTGTGTCTGTGTGTGTGTGTACCTGTGTGTAAACAGGTCATTAGTATTTTGCACATATATTATTGTTAATTGTTTCTCCCTCCTGTCTCCAGACTACTCCTGCTTGTGTTTTCTTCTATCACAGCTGTCTCTGTGATATAAGAAAACACAGTAAAACCCATTCACTGGATGAGAAGACTGAAGTTAATATGGCACTTTTTGACATGGTCAAAAAAAATAGAATCCTTGCCATAAAATGTTATTTGCTTAACTGTCCTGGTTAGAATGAACTGCGGTGACATAATCTGTCTGCTTGGCAGTTCTGTGTACTGAGACTGAGCAGTTGAATAGCAAGGACCTGGTAAGAAATTACAACCAGGATTTGATACCCTTTTAGAGAATTCCTGGGGTCTGTCTACAAAAATTAGTCAAAAATCATTCTAGGAACACATCTTTCTGAGATCCGTATTATTTTGCTTTCCCTTAAAATAAATTGGCATGATCAATACTCTATACATGTGCAGAGAATCAGACACTGTTGTCAAAAAACCCCAAGTTACTCAGTGCTGCACAAAATGCAATGTATATATATTTATATATGTGTATATATATATATATGTATATATATACATATATATATAAATGTATATATATGTAATATTCTGATGAAGAAAAGAACTGGGCTTAGTGGTATAAAATTTTGCACCTAAATAATCTTCTTTGCATTGTTGGCACTGTATTCAGCCTTTTCACCAAGAATCTCAACAAAGTATTAGCTTCATATCACAGAGGAAATGCATTAGTAGGGAACTGACTATACATAGCATATGAAAGAACAGATAGTGTTGACATATTGACTACGAACAACAACCTAACGCAAGTTGCGATGGCTTCCACTACAGAGTGAAAAAGAAGACTTATTAAAGAAAAAACAGAAAAACACTTGCTAAGAAAATAAATTTTAAATTGCTACATGAAATAAATATATTTCCATCTGAACCTACATAGAAACTACAGTTTAAAAATACTGTGGCAAATACACCAAAATTTGTTTAAATCAGCATACCCCACAGGCTTCAGAAGAGCTGACTTTTACCAGCCATCAATGTGATCCATTGTTTATCTCTAAAGTTTTCTTCCCCAACTCATCTTCAAACAGCAGAATTGTAAATTCAAAGTGAAATACAGTTCCCTAGTTCAATCTGATGATAACATTACTGGTATGTCCTATGTCAGAACTAAAAATTGTAATCATTAATTACAAAAAAAGTATTTAATTTTGTGTAATCTATATTTATTTCATCTTGTTTTTGATCTCAGTTCTCTGTGTGCTTTACTTCATACTGCTACTGCCGTACTGCATACTGCTACTTCTAAGGGAAAAATTAGTCCTGTCTTTCTAAAACAAAATGAAGAAAGACACTTATTTAGAGGGAAGACTCCTATGTATCTGATTTTCATTTGATTTCATCATTTCCACTGTGGACCTGCCAATGGTTGAAATAGAGAAATACAGAGGATGGGAGAGAAGAAAGCTAACACAAATCTTGTCACTCTCTGTAGTACAGATCTGAAATTCATTGCCTTCCTGCCAGAAGCCAATGAACCTACATATAGTAATTGTAGCAGATATCTTGTGTTTCCATCTGGAATGAGACAAGAAACTGCCTTCATATCTCTGTCCTAACCCACTTCAGGACAAAATTATGCAGTTTCAGGTTTGGTTTAAGCTAACCCATTTCAATTTACATTGACAAAAAATAGTCCACCCAGCCAATGTGAGTGTGACTTTGCTGTCAGTATTGTAACCTCTACCTCTGCGAACTCAGAGCACAAAAGCATCCACCACTTTTTTTTTTTTTTTTTTTTTTTTTAAATTACTATGCATCAGGTCCCTGAAAGCAGCTGGGGTTGTAAATGATGATTTCAGGAAGATCAGTGCTGCTTGTTGAGTCCCTTAAACTACAGTATTACGGACAAAGAGATGTATTTGAGATCTAAATGAAGTACTTCTGACCACAGTGAAACCTAAGGGATTTCAAGCTCTTATGTTTACCACTCAAAGTTATAGTCACAATATTATCACAAAGATATTTACAATATCCTGCAGACTGTCAATTACTATCTTTTATAATTCTTGGTTTTTTTTTCTCCCTGATTTTGTTCCACTGATACTATGTTGGGAAACATTTTTGTGTATTCCCTTTCACTGCTTATACACAGACATAAAATAATTCTCTACAACTCTCTCTGAATAACAGAATCAGCAGTTATAGCTATTAGTCAACATTCAAAGTACTTTTCTTACCTTTGTAAATACATTTTTGCACAAGTTCTTTTGAAGGATGTTTCAAACATCTGAATATTCACAGACAGTTATTATGTTTGCATGTAAAGTATCTGAACAACCATTCCACAGAAGATGATTTGTGATTGAAGGTTTTATGATTTTAAAATGGAGATTTTTTTTTTTTTTCATTGAAGTTCAAATCAGGGGACTATAAGCAGACAAAGCTCAACATTTAAGTGCATTTTCAACTTCACATGTCTTTCCATGCCTGATTTTATACCAAAGTTTAATTTTATTGATGACATTTGTTTGTCTGACTGTCAAAGGGCTCATCTCTAAACTGAACAGTGCAGACTTCTCAACAACCTGTATCTCCTATTTACTTTATACCAAGAATTTTTCTTAAATTTAAGTGGCCCTTCAAATGAGTATTTGCTACCGTTTTATATGATTGTTGCTATATTACTCATATAAGAAATACTTGTTGCTGTTACTTATTTCCTACTCTTCATTTGCAGGTTTTGCTCTCATTTGCTTGGCACTTATTGGATTACAGGTCTCCTACCAGCCATCTTCTCAGATTAGACATAGAAAAATGTGTTTTTTCTACAGTTTTATAACTTCCCATTCACCACACATTATTCCAAAAAATCACACTGTTTTTTATTACTTGTAATTTCTTACTTTCTTTTAACTTAAAATTTTTCATTATATATAAATGGTTTAAAACAATGATATATGTCCAATTTAAAATAATTTAAAGAATGGAAATATTGAGGAAGAAATCCACAGGTAATCGGAGGAGATGATTCTAAAGAAAGGGAATACCACATGGAGAGGATTTCATTATACATTACTAAAAATTTGGTTTAGTAAAACATGGAATTATCCATGTTGGTTCCAGCTCTCTACTTTGTATTCTTGGTTACGCAAGGCACTTCAGTAGGGCATAACACAGTTTTTGTGACATAACCTCCCTTTCTGGAATTATTTGATCCAAATCTGGAACCAAACTCACAACACTTTCTGACTGACAGTGTAATGTATCATCATAATCACAAATCTCACATATTCTCTGGTCTTTCCACAACAGTATAATGAACTAGGAACTTATCAGAAACTACTTGTACAAAGATAATATGAAGATGAAATAAGTCACATCAATGGCATATATCGAACTGTGTTAAAATGCAATAAACAGATGCAATTTTAATATGTATATTGCTCAATATTTTTTTTATTATATTAAGATGGTCTCATGAAACAGCAATGATAAGTGCATTAGCAATGAGATGTACTGCCAATTGATAAAAGTGTTAATTGTAATGATATCCATACAACAGTTTTCATTACAAAATAAAACATATTTTTCTTCAAGATAACCAGAAAAACACTTCAAAATCAAGACAACATGGGTTGAGTATTATGTTGTTTGTCTTAAACACACATTTCTTTGAACCTGATATCGGTAGCTGCTTTGTTTATTAGGTCTATAATATGCCTTTTCCTATTACATTTTGTGCTGGTTTAAGCCCTGCCGGGACCAGAGACCACGTTGCAATTGTGTCTCCCCCACCCTTGTACACAAGTAGGGTACAAACCTCGGGTTAAAAGAAGAAGACATTTAATACAACAGTGTGATAAACAATCTGAACAACAACAGTAACAATGATGACAACAATAAAGAGCAATAACAGTGAACAAGACAAATGATATACAGAGAAATACAACAATGGTTATGGACAGCCTGGTGCTTATCGAGACCCAAGCTACAAAGGAAAAAGTTCCTGCAGTCCCACGCCCAGACCTGACATCAGCATGGTATGTATAACCTGGCTGGAGATCCCTTCCCCCTCTCTCTCTGCTGGAGAAACTTAACCCTATCCTAGCTGAACCAGGACATAATCCACCCCTTTATTCTATACCATCTGCGTCATGTCCAGCTGCCATTTAGCAGTTAACAATCACAAAACAACAATTAACAAAGGCACAGCATCATTCATGGCATGTTCTCACCCAGAATCAAGTCCCCCTGTGGTACACATCGGACCTCTCCATCATCCTGCATCACCCACCAGGTACACCCAGGTCCTTGGGCAAAAGCAATCCCGTGGATGGGTTTGCCTTTACCTTTGCCTGGCGCAGGACTAAACCAGACCATTTTTCCCAATATATTCCTCATGCGCACCACAGGGACTTTATCCCCATCTACAGCACTTGGTGGTCTTGACTGAGCCGGGCCAGCTCGACTGGCAGATCCTCTTGTGTTGACGAGCCAGGTGGCCTTTGCTAATGCATGTCTCAGTCTTTGAAGGTCCCCACTCCCAGTGCTTTCAATGTGGTTTTTAACAGTCCATTGTAGCGCTCGATCTTCCCAGAGGCTGCTGCGTGGTAGGGGATATGGTAGACCCAATCGATGCCTTGTTCTCCTGCCCAGGCATTTATTTATGAGGTTGTTTCGGAAGTGGGTCCCATTGTCTGACTCAATTCTCTCTGGCGTGCCGTGTCGCCACAGGACTTGGGTTTCAAGGCCCAGGATGGTGTTCCGGGCGGTGGCGTGGGGAGCTGGGTAAGCTTCCAGCCACCCAGTGGTTACTTCCACCACTGAGAGCACGTGGTGCTTCCTGTGGCAGGTCTGTGGCAGTGTGATGTAGTCAATCTGCCAGGCCTCTCCATATCTATATTTCAGCCATTGCTCTCCATTTCACTGGGGCTTCACCCACTTGGCATGTTTGATTGGAGCACACGTCTCACATGCGTGGTTTATCACCTCCATTGGGATGTGGCGATGCCCATCTTGCCATTTTATTCCTAGGAATTGAATTTCCCTTTCAGGCCCCTTAACTTTCCTTTTCTTAATGGCAAGGCTGGCCTTCAGGAGGATTTCAATTATCTTCTTCCCTTTCTCAAAGACTTCCTTGGCTGTGTTCCCCCATACAATGATGTCGTCAATGTACTGCAGGTGTTTTGGAGCCCCACCTCTCTCCAGTGCAGTATGGACCAGTCCATGGCAAATAGTGGAGCTGTGGTTCCACCGCTGGGGCAATCGATTCCAGTTGTACTGGATGTGTCTCCAAGTGAACACAAACTGTGGCCTGCACTCTGTCACTATCGGAATGGAGAAGAACACGTTAGCAATGTCAGTCGTGGCGTACCACTTGGCTACCTTCGACTCCAGTTCATACTGGAGCTCCAGCATGTCCGGCACTGCAGCACTCATTGCTGGCGTCACTTCATTCAGGCCACGGTAGTCCACAGTTAGCCTCCATTCACCATTCGGCTTTCTCACTGGCCATAAAGGACTGTTGAAGTGGAGTGAGTTTTGCTGATCACCTTCTGGCTTTCTAGTTGATGGATCAGCTGATGGATGGGGACCGGGGAATCTCGGTTGGTGCGGTACTGCCGCTGGTGCACTGTCCTGGTAGCAATCGGCACTCGCTGCTCCTCAACCTTAAGCCGCCCCACCACTGAGGGATCCTCTGAGAGGCCGGGTAAGGTGGACAACTGTTCAACCTCCTCCAGGGCAGCTACACCAAAAGCCCACCAGTACCTTTTTGGGTCTTTGAAGTACCCTCTCCTGAGATCATCTATGCCCAGGATGCACGGGGCATCTGGGCCAGTCACAATGTGGTGCTTATGCCAGTCCTTCCCAGTCAGGCTCACTTCAGCTTCCAGCAGGGTCAGCTGTTGGGATCGCCCTGTCTCTCCAGAGATGCAGATGGATTCAACCCCACAGTAGCTCGATGGCATCAGGGTGCATTGTGCGCCAGTGTCCACCAAAGCCTTATACTCTTGTGGGTCTGACGTGCCAGGCCATCGGATCCACACTGACCAGTAAATCCGATTATCCCTTTCCTCCACCTGGCTGGAGGCAGGGCCCCTCTAATCCTGCTCAGCATCACTCACTTCTTGCAAGAATGATTTACTGGTCCCCTCAAGAGGGTCAGATGTAACGTTCACCATTCTATTCTGTCTGGGAGATTTCTGACTGGACACTGGAGCTGCGCTCTTCTTGGAGGACTCCCCTTTTGTAATGGTCTTCCCTTTCAGGTGCTCTACTTGTGCAGCTAGGGTGGCAGTGGGTTGTCCATCCCACCTCCTCATGTTTTCTCCATGGTTGCAGAGGAAAAACCACAGGGTGCCTCGTGGTGTGTACCTTCTGCTGCCTTTCCCTTGGGTGGGGCAACGTTTACTTCTAATGGCTGACATCAGCACGTGCAGGTGGAGTGCAGGACACATCCTCCTCCACTTTCTGGACCCTCTGAGACAGTTCCTCCACAGCTGAGACCAGGGAATGTTGAGATGAAGGGAGATTTCCGTCATATTGCCGGAGCTTGCCAACCACTCCATCCACTGTTAGAGTGTGGGTGTCTGTCCACCAGGACACTATTGCCAATGCTTTCGAGTGTGCTTCTGGTGCACTCTTCAGGAACTTTTGCCACATCAGGTGTGTGCAAGGGGCCTGGTCTGGGTCCGTGGGTGACTGCTCATCATTCAGAGCACCATAGATCATCTCAAACACAGCCAGTTCCATGAGGTTCTGGATGCCTTTCTCAATGCTGGTCCATTTGCCCAGCTGACATAGGATATCATCCTTGTAGGGGTGCCTCTCCCTTACACTGAGCAGGAGTCACTTCCAAAGGCTGAGGGTTTGAGCCTGTTTCCCTATTTCCCTATCAATGCCAGCATCCTTGGCCAATGATCCCAGCTGCTTGGCCTCTCTCCCCTCCATTTCAAAAGCACTGGCTGCATTGTCCCGGCATTGGAGCAGCCAGGTGCAAATCTGCTCACCTCCCAGGCGGCCGAAATCTCTCTGCGTATCTCTCAGCTCAGTCAGGGACAGAGATCGGACGATCACCTCTGGCCCTTCCTCCTGTTCCTGTGCTGGGTCTGGCTCATACTCATCCCTCACTCTGCGAACTGACTTTCTGGTATATTTTATTTTCTGTATTGGGGCGACTGATACCGGCACTGGCTGTCTCTCTGGCTCAGCTGCTGTGCTGGTGGAGGCGACTGATACTGACTCTGCCTGTTCCCCGGCCCAGCTGCTGTACCAGTAAGTTCACTCTCAGATCCTGCAGCCCTTTCTCCCCCCTGAGGGCAGCAGGTGGTATTAAAGAGGACACAGTAGGCATGGGCAAGTCCCCAACACATTGCAGCGATTTGTGTCTCCTGGTTTTTTCCAGTTTGGTAACACACCCTTTCTAAGCACTCCTTCAGTTTATCAGGGCTCTGCATTTGTTCGGGAGTGAAATTCCAAAGCATTGGGGGTGCCCACCGACTCAGGCCTTTGCCCATCTTTTCCCACACCCCTTGCCACTCACTATTATCTGACCTGGGGCAGGTTTCCGGGCACTGCTATTGTTAGAGAAGTGCTGCATGGCCAAAACCGAAATCAGGCAGACATTCAGAAAGCATTGTGCCTCAATCACACTGGTCTGCAGGCTCCAAAAATAATTGAAACTCCCCAAAGCCAAGAGGATCTCTTCCCCTGGCTCACTCATAGAGGGGGTGAGACCCCTAACAAAAGACCAGGAAGCAAACAGGTACCGGCCCACCCTCACACACAGTGATACAAAGGCAGCATAAGCTTTCAGTAGCCTGTATAACAACATAAGACCCTTTATATATTTTCCACCGATAATAAATACCAGCACTGGGATCATATCCTGGATATAAGGATTAATCCAGCCCCACCATGCAAGCAAGTGGGCCAGCATTGCAAACATTATTACACAGTACAAGTACAGACAGAAAAATTACACCCAACAGGTTGCTCTAACATACTCTGGTCATGGTCTGTCCCTTTCTGATTCTTATTTAAACCCAATTTGTGCCCCACGTTTGTGCACCAAAAAGGTTGTGCTGGTTTAAGCCCTGCCGGGACCGGAGACCACGTTGCCGTTGTCCCTCCCCCACTGGTCAGGCTGGAAGTGAGGCACAAACCCCGGGTTAAAATAAGAAGAAATTTAATACAACAGTGTGATAATCTGAACAACAACGGTAGCAATGATGAGAACAATAAACAGCAATAACAGTGAACAAGACAAAAGATATACAGAAGAAATACCACAATGGTTATGGACAGCCTGGTGCTTCCCAACACCAAAGCTATAAAGGAAAATGTTTCATCGCTCCCGCTCCCGGAACTGACATCGGTATTGTATGAAAAACCCGGCTGGAGATCCCTTCCCCCTCTCTCTCTGCTGGGAAAACTTAACCCTATCCTAGCTGAACCAGGACACATTTTCATTAATATAAATCCTATTGCTTTTAAGTGCTGGGTTTTTTTTTTTTTTTTTTTTTTTTTTTTTTGAAGGAAGGGTAAGTGGAGACATAGATCCTTTGGAGATAAAAATGGGCAATTGTGCTTCCATAGTTTTGGTTCATATCTGACATTCTGACATTTATACTACTTAATCATACATGCATTTGGGTCTGTAGGCACCTTGCCAAACTCTCAAATATAACCATACTAGTCAGAAACACAGTAAATCCAGAATTCTCCCAGAAACCAATTATCAAAAGAATGTATCCCAATCAGCTATAAATGTGGTCCATCAGCATAATTGTCTTTCCATCCTAGTATTATCCTTCTTCTTTTCTCCTTCCCCTCAATCCAAGAAAGGTAAGATGAAGATATCTTGTTTTAGTTTTGCTTGTCACTTAAGATCATGTTCTTTACTGTAAACTTTGTGTTCTTAAGAGTGTATCTCTGCATGGCAGCTACTATATTAGCAGTGTAATGTAGTTTAACAACTTGTTCCATAATCAAGAACACTAGTGAAGCCAGTTTTCTTATGTATTTGTGCCTTTTTTCCCTTAAATTCATCTTTCTATCACAGTACTTCAGTCCTTTGAAGCCTCCCATATTCTCTGATAGTGCCAGTGATGAAGATATGTTCCATGCTGAGCAAGGCCAGTGCTGTTTGTCTTGCTTCGGTGTCCAAAAAGTAAGGTGAAAGCTGAGCATGCAATAGCTGATTTTCACCAAACTTCCCCTCAAACAGGGGTATTACCTTCTAACCAATCATTGATTTTCACTGTGTTCACAGAAAATGAACTGTCTTTGAGGCTTCTGCCCCTCTGTCAAGTTTGAATGAAATTACCCAGTGCATCAAATAAGTATGGGGATAGGACAACTGACAGATGTGCAAAAACCTGACAAGTTCTGAACAGCTCGTGTCTTAGCCAGGTTAATAACAGTCATGAAAAGTATAAGGTCTGTTTCTTTTCCCACTTTCACAGCATAAATGAGGAATCACTCTATCATTGTTTTCAGCCTGATATAATTCTAAATATCAATGAGATGACAACTGAATTTTCAACTAGATCTTGACTGTTTCTGAAACTCCCTGTTTGACATTTATATGCTTTACTCCTTAAAAAAATTGTCATCAGGTCTAACAGTATAGAATAATGCCAGTAATTCCTGATTTCCCTGCCTTGATGATGTCTCTTAGCCCAACATGGCATAGAGACTTGTGCTACTTCACAAACATCAAAGAAATTATTAGTCCTGCCAATCCCTTATGACTACTCTAATAGGCAGAATAGGGCATTAGGTAAAAGATCAGACTTATGACATATTTACAACCGTTTGTTTTACATTTCTGCTTGGAAATGGAATTGAAAATAGCAAAAATCAAACACCTATTCCTGGGAGGCACGTCTAGTAACATTAAAAAAAAAAACAAAACAAAACAGAACCTATCTTACAAAAATATAGAACTTATCTGTGAGTACTGATCCGTACAAGTAATACAATGAAAGGAGTTCTAAATTTTCAAGTACTACAGAGCTGTTCTTCATTTTTACGTTTTCTTTTTAATCCCCAGTTCTCACACAATAAATTATTATCATTTCTCACAGATTTTTTGTTCTTAAAAGTATTGGGAGAATAAGGTTTTAATTGTTAAGAGCCAACAAGAATTTCAAGAAAAAATGTGAGATTCAGTCTACAAAAGTGACATTTCTATTATTGTTACAAAATGAAATTACTTCAGATGAGAGTTCTGAAGCTTTTCAAGGCAAAAAGTAAGCCTCTTACACTCTAAATATGCCATTGAAGCTCTTTACTTCTGATATATAGCAAAGGAGGTAAAAACATCCTCTCCCTTGCATGTCTGCCTCAAATGTCATTTAGTCAATAGCTTTTGGAAAAAAAAATAAAAACATTAATCTTAATTGGACTTCAAACCTATTATCTGTCTTAGCTGATGAATGAACTGACAGTTAATAAACGTTTGTAAAACGAAACAGCAGGAGGCATGCACATAACTGTCTTCTTACCTGGTCATGAAATTTACCCATAGTCTTAAAAAAACTAATTTTCATGAAATACACTGTTGAACATCTTTCTTTGGCTATTTGACCAGCATTACAACACATACTGAAGAGGAAAGTCTGATGCACTCTGTTCCCTGTTGATGAATGTACATGCAGATATACACATCTACTGTACTCTTTCAATGTCATCAAATCAAATGCCAGTATTCAATATTTTTTTTTTATCCAGAGAAAAGGTGTTTCTCTTTTTCTGGTGTTTCTGTTAAGGCAACATGGTTTTCAAACTGTTGCTTTTTTGGTCAATTTATCTTAGGAGAAGCATTTCTGTTTGCTGGATGTACAATCTAAGATCAGACAATAACCACATGTTTATGTGCCAAAAATCAGTAAGTAGCTCTGAATTTGTTCTGCCACAGTTACAATAAATCCCAGCACTTTCTTATAGATTCAGTGATGTATCGTGCTGATAGATTCCCCAAACTTTTGGTTTATGGCTGAATATTAACTTAGTGCCTTGCAAGAAAAAAAAAAAAAAAGGAAAAAATAAGGAAAAAAAGTCCCCAACTCCCCTGAAAATATTCACCATAGTATTTTCCAAGTTTGTTGCTAGAGTTTTTGATAACTCAAATCCATTTAAATGGAAAAGCCTATCTATCCATGAAAACATAATTAGAAAACAAAGGCTGGGCCATTTGAGAAAGTTTTTGAAACAGGGTTGAAACCATAAATTAAAAATCCCTAAACTCTTAGACATAGAGATGGAGCCCTTGTACATGGCTTGCTCAGTGTCTCCTAGATGTCTTGAACATTTTAGGATGTCATGAATTACCTAATAGCTGGGTAACAATCCTGCTTGAAAGTAGCTACAAAGTTTAACACCTTGTGTGTTCTGGAGGGATTCTTTCCCTAGAGAATTAGCAGTTTTAATTTCTGCTTTCATCTCACCAGTCTTTCTGATCATCTGTTTGATCACATTTATAATAACAAATATTTTCTATTTATTTAATAACTATTTATCTAATACAAAACCATCTTACTTAGTGTTGTCTAAGAGGCAAAGGTTTTAAAGCTTTAAGGGCAGTTAAGGCCAACATGAACCTACCGGAGGCAATTTTCCTACACTTTCTCTACAACTCAGTTGGAAGTACAGAATATTTCCTTCAGGAAAATGAACTAGAGTGCCCAGCTTAGTTTCCCTACTTTGAAATGTCCCTGGAAGAAATAATTCTCTGTATGGCAGCTTAGTTTAAAAACATTATTGTTTCTGGAAAAAAGACAGTCTGTATAAAATTACTTTTTAAGGACTAACCTTTGTTGCTGGTGTCTCTGTGTGCCACTGTGAGAGACGAGAAACCAGGCCTGTGAGAAACTAATCAAACAACCTGGGAAAGCAAAAGTTGAGGTTGATTGAAGAAATGTCTCAAACACTCGCAAGACAAAACTGTGAGTCACAGGGTGCATTCTGTGGAGGCCGAAGCTGATAACGCTGCCCGATGTGGCTGGGGGAGAGAGCTCTGTGGAGACAGGACGGCTCTGCCCCAGGTTGCAGATTTCAAGGGCCATGTGTCCGGTGAATGAACCTTGCTTCATTACCCACGAAATGCATATTAAAGTTGACACCCCTCAATATGCTAACAAGGGCTGTCATGATCATGCTAATTACATCATCCCATGAAATTCCTCACCCCTCCCTGTACATGGGATATGTAGTTATGCGGGTCAACCTAGGGGACGGACCCAAGGAAAGTGGGTATAAATCAAAGTGGGGAAGAAAGGGCTCTCTCTCACTCTCTGCCTCTCTCCCTGCCTTCCTCTGCCCCTCCGGCCGACTGGAGAGAGAAATGAAGTGAAGAAGACAGATGCCAGTGAAAAAGAGGGCTGCCTCCTGGAATCCTCACTGGCAGGATCAGCGCAGAAACCCAGACCAGTGATCTGTATTCCCCCATTCCCTCTATCTCCCTCTTTTCCTTTTTCCATTAAGAAATGAAAGGCATATTGTATTGCTTGCCACAACTTGCTCTGTACTTAGCCAATTATGTGTGCTCAATTAGTACACTGTAGGTAGTTAATAAATGCTTGAACTTGGAGACTTGTTGTCCGCTCCAATTGGGGATTTGCGAATCTGAGTTACTTGTCCCCCTCGTCTGAGCGGGACATGACAGCCACACCACTTCCCCCCCCAAAATCTCCACGCTTTTAGTGATGACACATTAAATAGGTACTGTATTTGCAGGGATGAGACATCATCATTGTCTTCCATACATTTGTTGCAAATGTTCTCAGTAGATATAAACCGTTTTGATGTAGTAGCTTTATAGACTCCCCGGGAATATGTGGACATGGCTGGACCAAGCACTGTAGTGAACAAAATTATATTTATTGAGGTTTAATTGCCCATAAAGTATCAGAAATATTTAATTCTTATTATGCTTTCTAAATTATTTAATATTTCATGGTGCTCAGATATATTCAACATCTAAGTCAATAAATTCAGTTTGCTTTCCGTTACTATACATGTTGTGTAACTGATATGTTTGAGGTGGGAGGGAGAGAGAGGTTGTTTTTCCACTTTACAAGTGATACAGAGAGCACTTTAGTCAAAGCTCTGTACTTGTACCTTCGAAGATAAGATCTTTACAGAACATCAAGACTGTAATTTGCTTAAGAATTTGGTATTAACTGATACTTTTCTTAATGATGAAATTAGTGGCTGACATATAAACTAATCAAATATACAGCCTTGATTCATATCAACAAGATGCTTGCTTTGCCTGAAAGCCAGGTGGACCATTGTTAATTTAGATACAACAAATTTCTTATGCAACTGAAAAGCAAGGGAGAGCACCAGTTGCATCTGCCTCCACAATAAAAAGGAGTCTTAATGTTTATAAGTCAAGTCTAGGAGATACATTCAATGTGTACATGAGAGAGAGCTCTAATCACTACAAGAAACTGAGAAATTCAATGGTTCACTGACTCTTATTTACTTGGGTCACTTCTGCATTCCCTCTCATTGTGAAGGAAATGGTCAAGTACTACAACATATGGAGTTTGAGTACAACTTCTCTTACTCTTACCTATAGGTCTCTTGTCTGTTTCTAAAAGTGTTTGCATTGTTAAGAACACAGATGTACTTGAATTGTCATGGCTAATTACTGTAAGCATCACATGTAATGGCTCTTGACTCCAGTGAAGGTCTCTTCACTTTGGTGTAGTAGTGAAGTAACTCACCAGTGCTAGCAGTAAACAGGCACAAGTGAAGTGTGATGGTCAGCTCAGTTGTGTGACTTTGCTTAGCTGAGTCAAATGGCAAACATGGCGGTGCAAGCCTTTTGATAGCCTAGGAGCAGAGGGAGCAGGGGGAGCTACAATTTCTTCTGCTACTGTTTTGAACACACAATATGCCCATTCCTGTCATGCTTCTGTCACTTATTATTTTAATGGCATTTGTTGGAGGCCACATTATGAGCTGTTACAAGTAACCTTTCCCAAGAAGCTGTCCCAGTAGAACCAGGGAGACATTCAGGGAAGCAGTGCACAAAAGGATGAACACAGTGTTGCCTGGTGCTATGTTAGTAACAGGGCATACCACTTATGCCAACATAAGGCCATGAATGGACTACTGGCAGCATGGGAGAACCCAAGAATTCAACTCCAAGTCAGAAAATAGAGCTGAAGTCTCTCTGTGCATTCAGCAATTTAACACATCAACTTTTGGCCTAATGTTCCCCTTTTCCAGTTATACAAAAATACAAGTGCTTGGAAAAGTATACTACAATATAGAAAATCCTGAAGTCACTGGTAAAAAGAAAAAAACCCTCCATAACAGTAAAAATCCTAAAGTCACTGATAAAAGAAAAGAAACCATGGTAAACTTCTTCTTCAGCAAACTACACATCTAGAGCCACATACTACACTGTAACAGGAAAAATAGCCACCTTTTCAGTCAAAGGCTTGTCATAGTTTACTAGAGATCAAATACATAGCCCTATAACTCACAACACTGTTACAAATGTACTATCATTCTCTATTCTCTACTTTCTTTACAATAGGAATGATACTGTTACATCAACAAATTACTGTCACAAAATCAAGATATTTCTTATGGTCCTCTGTACTGTCAGCACTGACATTGTCAAGGTGTCTGCATTAGGCAAACAAGGGATCAGAGAAATGTTCAGGAAAATGGCATGAAACAAGACCACAGGTGGCACAACTGATTTTGACAGAAACTTCTTGCAATTTCCAAAGGAAACACCGAAACACCCTAAAGGAGGTTTTTTGGAAAATATTTAAGTTAAAGAAAAATAAAATTAGAATCATTACCTGACCACAAACTGCCATTTGTATCTTTTTCAGTGAGATCAATATTTGCTTTATATATCCTTCGGAGAGCAGCCAGAGAACGAGGGACAGACTAGAACTGGGTCTGAATGAAAAGCAGTGAGGTTCTCACTTCAGTGTCTATTGCTTTCATTGGTAAGCTTTCCATTGCCACTGCATGGACTCTGGAGTGTTACAGCAAATGTTTTGCTCTTTCAGTGTACTGAGTAGGAGTCACTGTTCAGCCTGGGCAATTACATCCTCCAATTTCTTTGTTGTTGAGCTGCAGATCTTCCAGGACAGCTTTAGTCATAAGAAAATGAAGAAAATTAAGAAGTTTTTTTCTTGTTTACTGTCATTAATAAAGGAATTTTTGGAAACTATACTAAAAATCTATGATTCCCCCTACTAAAATTACTTTCACTTGAGTGATATTAAAATCTAAATTCATATCTCCTATACCAAAGCACAAGGGAAGAGTGTTTTGAGTATGCAGCTACCCATAAACACAGCAGGAAGTGAGCAGCAAATCTGTATTTTGCTCCTACAAAAAAGAATCTGGAAACATGAATTGTGAAACAATCTTCCCAGGGATGCACAAAAAATCTGAAATGCTGTGGAGGTATTGTATAGTGCCTTCATGACTATGGGAACAAATCCCTCAGACCAATGTTTCCATCAGTTACTATTGTGGTCTTATTTGCTGTACAAGAATCTGTCCAGTTATTGCAAGAAAAACAGAATTATTCCTCAATTGATGGGATCACTGCCTTGCAAAGTTAAAAAACCTCTTGAGGAATCTGTGTTTGTCACTTAAATAGCACTGGTCTGAGCCAAAGCTGAATAAACACATTACAGTGCTGGGTGTGAACAGTCATCAAATCTGTAAGTTCCTTATTTTCCTTCCTCCATTTTAAAAAACAGAAGAAAAACAGGATCCAAACCCAACACACCCTTGCTAGGTGTTCAATTACTGGACCACAGGAGAAAGTCTGAAAGCCACCTTCCCAAGACCAGGATGTGCGTAGTGGAAAGTATTTGTGTAAGGGTAAAATTTTTCTTGCACCTGAACTGTGATGCCTTAGAGAAGAGGTATTTTTCATTAATTTGGACTATGCAATGTTACACTGAACAAGATGACTTGATGACTTACTTTATCTTGGATAATCTCTGAACTAAAATGAATATCAGTCATGTTCCTTTTTTAGAAGTTCTTTACTCCCTGGTCTGTCGATCCCTCTTGTTGGATGTATTTGGTCTTTCTTCTCCCACATCTGCCCCATAGCTGTCCATCAGCAGCACAGTTTCTTCAGAGAGAGAAAGACTTTCTAGACATGGTCAAAACCATAAACAAAGCATGAGTAGCAGCTTATTTTTAAAGGTCTTTTCTGTATCTAGAAGGCATTAGAAAGACTCTGCTTACAGGGTTGCTATGAAAAAAATTACTGGTTTATACTCTCTGAAAAGTGATCCCCTTGTCTGTGGTGCTCATGCTCTGTATTTACACTGGTGGAGATCCACTGGCCTGTTCTCTTTAGGCAAAATGTACAAGTCGAGGTTCAAAAGCATACAAATCCTATTAATATCTTATAAAACTGAGCCATTAAGTGTTCTGGCAAAATTCCTTTTCAGATAATTGTATTCTGCCAGGTAGTTTCAGCTGAGTATTTTGTATTTCCTCATTTCCCATCCTAAGCTTTCTATATCAAGGACTGGCATGCTAACAAGGGAAGAAGATTGTGATTTGCCTGCACAGTGTTTCTGGAATGACTGTGAACATGAATGGAAAATTTTATCTTAATAAATCTATGCATATTTAATCTTTAAAAATACTTTCTTATAAGGATTTCTTTAGGCTATGTATAAATTTCCCTTCACAGGCTTTTTATTGAAAGTTCTTCTATGGACCCATCACTCTCCAATCTAGTTCTTTTATAGCTCCTTTGTGCCACTGGCTGCAGTTAACAAGTTCAGAGCAAATGGCTCCCTTTTAAGTCAAATCCAATGCTACTTAATGAACTAGGTGGCAGCAAGGCATGCAAAGAGCATCACAGCTGCTCAACCTGTCTAAATAGTTTGTATTTCATTCCCATTTTATATTTAGTCTAAAGAACCAAGCTAGTAGGAGTAAAAAGGTCATTGCCCTCCTGCCAAAGTCTTACTGATTATTTTCCTGATGTTTTCATATGCCAACACCTCAGATTTTCTTAGGTGTTTTTTTCAAGCAAGTCAACCTTTGACTTTTGTTTGGCAAATACCAAAATTTTGCTGTCTTACAAAAGAGAAATACTTCGATAACCCTCAAAGAAGATCTCTTTCTTTGAGTAGACATAGGTCATAGCCTATGGCTCCTCCCCATAGGAGCTCTCTAGCACAGGCAAACAAATTCAAAAGCCTCAGAATTCCAGTAAGAATCTTTTCTGGTCATCAACCACTGCCATTGCTTCTGTGTTCTGTAACAAATCAATCCTACATTGTGACTTGACTGAAATGCACTGTATTTGACTGTTCTGTCAATTATATATTTCAGCACTTGAAGTCAGATGCCAATCACAGAGTGCAGGGTTGCTCTACTGTTGCTGTTAACTCACATTAGTAAAACTCATGGTGGATATTTCTGTAAAAACTTGCCATTGATCCATATTAATCAGCAGGGTTGAAATACAGGAACAGTACAATTTTGCTGAATTTTAAAGGAACAGAGGGTTTTTGTAACAGCTTCATGTTGTTAATTTACTCGCCAGCACACATAACACACTTTAGGCTTCACAGGTACTATGTTATGTTTGTGTTCTGATCTGTTTTCTTTCAAACAAGGCATATTTTAAATGTGATTTGTGCTTATATTTCAGTGGGGCTGATAACACTGCAAGGTTGCTTGTTAGCCCTTGCTGGGACACACAAAATAATTAATGATGATTACGATGATTATAATTATGATGATTATAATATAATGAGGATTATGATGATTATGACAGTAAGGAAAAAGAAATGCAGTGAACATCATTTGTACAACAAGCTAGAAACAGAATCTGGAATCAGTGCTCTCACCACAAAGTTACTGTACAATTTCATGCTGTAGAATATATCAATGTAATTTTTGTGGGTTAGATTCCGGCTATCTCTGGTCACTGTCAGCATCAAATAGGTAAATACATTTCTGGGAAAAAAACAGTTACAAATTGGTTTATTCTTCCACTGGCTGATGATTCTTTATGTTGATAGAACACAAAGTTTGGGGTAAGTTTGTGTGTTAAAAAACCCTTTTCTTTAGTACTTCTAGAGGGAGAGATCTTTTAAACTCAATTCTAATTAAATAACAACAGTTAAGGTGACTTAAGGATCTAATTTATTTTCATCTAGCATCATCAATATGGATTATATTTATCTCTGTGCAACACTACGCCACTAAGTCTTAACATACTTTTATTAAGGGAATTTACATCTCTTACATGTTGCTGACAAGAGTTATTTCTATCACATTGTATGGCAGACTTGTTTAGATGGATAACAAGCCCAGAAATTTTCAGTGCTTGGGGAAAATCTTAATATGTGTTGCATCTTCCCTGGGTACAGAGAAATTAAGTTTTTTTTATCATATTGTCCCTAATACAAAATCCCAGTTCACGTAATCCCACGTTGGATTTTTCCTCTATTTTTTTTTCTTCTTCTTTTGTTTTAATGTAGTCCAAGCATGCTATTGTAGGAACCCAGGGACTCACAGAAAAGAAGAGGCAGAATTACAAATCCATGCAAAGAATAATGACTGAAGTATACAGAATTATGCAGCAAAGGACTTACACAGCTCCTCCTAAAGCCTCCCATTGATTTCCGTAGCTTTGAACTAGTCTTCACAAACTGCTTAAAACAGCAGTTACTTATGCCAGTCCTTTAGCTTTTGTAGTAGATATTCAAAAGGGAAATCTTGAATTCTTAAACTTGTTCAAAACACTTGGTTTATGTTTTTATTAGTGCAATTTGTGGTAGGCTCACCACTGCTAAACAGTCAAAAACCTGAGTGATATTTTAAAACTACTCAGGGAAAAGATCTTTTTCCCTTCAAAAATATGAGACTTCCTGATCAACACAACATTTTCATCTGAGGAAAAATAATTTATTGGGGAGATCTTTTGGGAAATAAATAGGGCAAAAATGCTACCTAAAATCTACTTAGCACAGTAATTCTCAGAGGAAGATACACTTAGATGTGTCTTTTAATGGAAACTTTGCTTCAAAGAGAGAGTACACTTTACCAGCCAAACCCCAACATCTGTCACTATTGCTAGCAACTGATCTCTTAATCACAAGCTATTTGTTTCAGAATGGCTACAAGGTTTAAAGCAACATAAATTTTCTCAGAAGTCCCTTCGCAATCCCACTGTGTGCAGACCAAAATAATCCCTTCTTTCCCCCAGGTAAACTACAGTGAACAGGCACAAAAAACCCAGGCTATGCCTTACAACTAATAGCACACCACACCAAGAGGAGGTGGTGACACAGTGCTTTCTGCTATTCTGTCTCTGCAGGAGTTCTGGCATCTTTTGATATCTTTGTCTTTCAGTATAGATTTACTGTGTTGTTGGGATTATTTTATCTTTCCTTCCTTTTTTATGCAATTTGTCTTGAGGCCTGAGCTCCAGATGTTTTATTATTGTCATTCTTGGATTGCTGGCACCTGCTTTCTGCCTGTAGTTGTAAAGCTGTGCATTTCTGGCCTCTTGGTTCCCTTTCTTTGGAGGCTGGATTATCAGCTACTTGGCAGGGGTGGCTTTAGGCATGTGGCAAGGGTGCTACTGCTTCAGGATCTGCAGTTCTGGAAACCTTGCTTTGTCAGCAACCCCTGGCAACCCTCACTCACTTCAATAATGTGCTAGGACCCACAGGCATCTTCAAAGATGAAATGAAAGAGCTTAGCTCTTTCCTAGCTGTCAAACCCTGCCTACATCACAGGTCACACTGCTCTGCTTCTTCAGTCCTTCATTTGGGACTAGATTGCTGAATCCCCAGCCTTCTTAGCTAAAACCTTTCCCTTTCTCAGTTTGGAGTCACCCAGCTGTCATATTCCACTATGCCTAGATTTTCTGTGTGCTTACAGAAGTTCACTTGAGGCAGAGCAAGCCTTACACTGCAAAGTATTGCAAGGCCACCGGCAATGTAATGCCACCGAGAAGTGGGAAGACTGGCACTGTGCTGTGCTTCTAACAGCAAGAGGAACTTGTATCCGGGAGTCCTCTGCCTCCTGTACAGGCTACCAGAAGCATCAGAGGTCACTTACAATGAAAAGCAGGTCTCTTTTATCTTTGAAATGCATAAGAAGATCCATTCTCCAATATCAGATTTCTCATTAACACCGTAAAGGTACAGAAAATTGGAATGAAAGGAATTGCTGTCATTTTCCCAGATATGTAAAATGAATGCACTACAATGATACAGCTAGCAATAATTAGCACTGGCGGAAATTAGGTTTACTTTGACAAAATAATAATAATAATAATAATAATAATAATAATAATAATAATAATAATAATAATAATAATAATAATAATAATAATAATAAAAAATGTCTTGTCTTAAATAGAAATCTTCCTCCACTTTGGAAGCTTGCAGTTTTTACATATATATAGGAAGTTAGGTTTGTTGGTTTGTTTTCTTACTGAACCCAAAGTCTTTCTTTCTGTATTACTAGAATTGAGTGAAAATTTTTTTACAGCAGGCATTTCCTCCTCGAGAAAATGTAATTTAATTTTAAAAATAAATGAAACATTTTGTTGAAAACATACTGGTTACTAAAAAAAAGAGATGGTGAGAGTAAAAATTAGTAATTTTCCTAATTTCCTTGGAAAATGTCAAAATCATAACATTTAAAAAATATTTATTTTGATATTGGAACATATTAATAAACTATAATTAACTGCTACCTTTAAATACTTGAATGTGAAGAGTTTTATGATTGAGATTCATGGTAAGGTCAGGGTTTGTCAGCTATGAAGAGACATCTGAATTCTGCCACTCAAACAAAGGGGCTGACATGAGGTTGGAGCTGCTTTTGTTATAGGGAAAACAAAGGCACCTCCAGGGTGACAGAATGGGTGGGAGTGGGGATGACTGCTGGTTCATGGCATCCCCAGCTGCTGTCTCACTAGTAGCAGCAGTCACGTGTTTTTTCTTTTGTGTTTGGGAGAGCCCAAGTGAGCAATAGGCCATATCCATTGTGCTCTCCACTACCTGTTGCTTCAGGAAGCAGATTTTATACCCTTGCACTGGTTACATGACATTTTGACATTTCAATTTCTCACTGGCTAGGTAAAGAAAGAGTCAGGATTACGGGATGCTAACATCTCCACTTCAGAACATAACTGCAGGTGGAAAAAGCCATTGTTTTTGTTGGGTTTTTTTAGTATGAAGCATAAATACTTTTCCAGACAAACCATAAGCATTCCTCTGAAGATGAACAGATATTTATAGATGGAAGATGGGAAGGAGTAGCTAGATCTTTTCTTATATATGGAGTTATATGTAATATGTTGTTAGATCTCTAGCTTCTAGGGTCTTCGAGGAACAGGGATAATCTGATATTTCTCACGTGCCGATGATCCACCATTTGGAATTTACCATTTGTGTATGATTTTTATTGCTCAATAACCTCTGGACACAGGACGAACAAACACTGTCTATTGGTGACTCATGTTCTTTTTTTTCTCCATATTGTTCACTTAATTTTAGAATTATGAGGAATGTAGTTACCTCAACTTGTTTCTGTTAATAGATAACAGGGTCTAATTCAGTGCAAATCTGGAGAGTATTTTCTAGTTTAACCATCTGTTAATTTGCTTAACCAAAGATGCTAGGCTTTAATTTTCAGTGTAGATCACCTGAGAGCCCAGTTCTTCATGGCATACTTTGGTTGACATAATTGACATGAAAAGGGTTAAAAATTAGCAGAGCTCTGAGAGATGTTGGAGCAGGAAACATGCCCTGACTGATAATTCAAGATCACCTGAATCTTTTTTTTTTTTTTTTTTTTTTTTTTTTTTTGGTATATGTGTGTTCCCAGAAACCACTGGGGATGAAAATGAAGCCTTTTGTTTCTCATTGCCAAAACTGGATTATTTGGGTTCTTTCTGATATTTTGTTGTTTTGGAAAGTGGTACTTTTATTCTTTTGCCTACAGGTGCATTGTAAATTAGGATTCCCTTTGTGTAAAAATTTATCTAAATCCAAACAAATAAGTAACTATCAATTAATATCAAGAATATTTAAATTTCAGTGTGATTCAAAAATGTTTTGGAAGGGTTCCCTTCCAATACTATAGCAGAGGACTTCCTGAAAAGTAACAACATTCTGAAAAAAGAACCAAGAAAAAAAACATAAACTGAAAAACTTACACCATACTTTAATGCTGTAATATTTATCTTTCCTTTAGGGGGCAACTAAGAAAATGTATCACTCAGGTCCCATCATCAAGGACCTATTACTGCACACAACTGATGCTGCTGTTTTATACCAGTCCATGGTTCTACTTCAGACCCTTTACCACCCTAACTTTGTCCATGGAGCCCAGTGTGGGAAGGATTAGTTCAGCTGATATGGCCTTTTAATACGGCATCTGACCTTTAAGTATATCTGGAAGTGATACTGAGTCCAAGAGAGCTTGTTAAGTTGCAGGCATGCAATTGAAGGAGATATCAAACACTTGCAATGACGTCAGAGAAAAATTACTTTTTCAGTTCTCCAGCAAACTGTAAGAAATATAGAGAGGAAGGAGAGAAATACCAAGTAAAATACTTCCTGGTTTATAGCTGGCTTTTTTTCTGCAGAAATGTCTGGGAAATAGATATTACAACTGCTTCATATACTTTAGCATAGATATTTGGTATAGTCAAGTAAAAAATACAGAGAAACAGAACAGTATTCCACTATTTGGAGGCAAATGTGGAAGACATCACTAGGAAAGATTATTAGGAGGTAAATGCAGTGCTGTTTTTTTCCAAAAAGTTTGTTATGTACTTAGGCCTGCATAGAATGCATTATAAATTATATATGCATAGGTGCATCCTTTATATAAACTTATAAGTATTAACTACCTAGTCATCACGACAAATGGTTTTGTTCTTCCCAGAGCCCTTCAAGGACAGCTCTGAGGATCACAGACTGTCCTACAGGATCAGAGGATGCCCATTTTCCAGTAAACCAGTGCAAGATTAGGAGCCTGCTTCTACTTCTATTTGAATTAATGCTGAGTCTGAGTATCAACATGTGAAAACCAAGCTTGTGATCACATATGCCATCCATGGCAGCTGAGTAAGGGAATCCATCTTCTTACTCCTCATCCTGAGCTTTAATCACAAAATGCTCCTACCTCAAATGGCTGTTTCCTGGCTTGCACAGAAAATAACAAAAGAGCTTCACTAGATTCATGACAAAAATTTACACAGCCCTATTTTTCTTCTGGTTTTGTTTATAGCTGGTGGAGCAGAACAAGACACTGATAAATAAGCAAATAAGTCTAGGCCAGAGGAACTGTAAAACTCAAAAGTTCAAGCTGTCCTACAGAGGGGCTGTTAAATGTTTGCAGCTAGCCAAATTCACTGTATCTGAGAGGACACTGATATGTTGAACTTGGCGGGCTATGAAAATTTAATGCATTTGATCCAATGTATTTATCAAAATGTGTTCCAAAAGAATGTGTACAGAAGGAATCACAGCTCTCATATCCATGTGAGTTTTCTGGAGTGCCTGATCTGTGTAAGATCTCCTTATTTATTCGTATCTCAATTTTTTTTCCCTCTACTTCGAGGGTGAATTTTAGTGAGTTCTTAATTTTTGAAGAAACTTTTTTCCTGTCTTATGGTAACTGATTCAAAGATTCTTGTTGACAGACCCTTTCTGATACCATTGCACCCTCACAAAGAGAAAACTCATTTTCATTAAAAGTTATATTTTTCACTAACAATGCATATTTAGAGACATGCTCTTTGCTTACATATTGCAGAGAATAAGATTATAAGACATGCCTTTTCCCACAACTAAATGAAGCATAAAATTTCCTCCAATAATTCCTTAGTTAAACCTAAATTAAATCTATCTGGACTTGTTTAACGTACAGTTGACTAGGTCATATGTCAGTTGTGACTCAATACTTCCCTACTTCATGGTGCTGCTCAAGCTTTTCTGTATAAAAATCTGGAACTTGCTTATACTTGTTTTACATTAGTCTAATTTCATTACATTCTTTGAAGTCACTGAAGTTTTACTGAAAATGCTGGGAGCAAATTGAGCACTGAATTTAAAATACTTTATCTAGACTCCCTTTTTACAAGGGGTCACATAGAAAAGACAAGGGGTGACAGGTACAAGTTACTCCTGGGGGCATTCTGATTGGACACAAGGGGAATGTTTTTCACAATTAGAACAATCAGCCACTGGAATAGTCTCTCCAGGGAAGTGGGGGATTCCCCAACATTGGTCACTTTTAAGATTCAGCTGGACAGGGTGTTTTCTAGACTGTGCTTTTTTCAAGAAAGGTTGGACCAGATGAACCTTGAGGTCCTTTCCAACCTGGTATTCTATGATTCTATCTTTGTGCAGCAATCAGATTCCAGACATTTTTCTTGAATCTCTCTTTTTGAGAGCATAAAGGAGTTCAGGGCAAATAAAGGTGACAAGGTTAATTTCCACACTAGCACATGTGCAATTTTAGTGGGTTTTTTTGTTTGAATTAGGAGCTTTCTGTATTATATGGTATCATACATGAGCAAAGGATGGAAAAATTTACTGAAATATTAATCAGCTTCTCTCTTCCCAGTGACACATCTTGTGTGATGTTACAAACTCTTTTAGATACTGCACAACATCACTATGTCATCTGAAGTCCTGTTCTGTATTAAACATAGAAACAAAAGGTGGTGTTTCTTCCCTCTCTGCTCAGTTTATCAAAAGCTTAATCAGTTTAAAAAATGTATAAAGAATGTAAGTTGTGAATGAAAAAAAGGTTTACATCTAACAGAAAGCATATCCATAGTTCATATGACAGCAGTTCTGAATTTTGGTCCTACTACCACCCACTATTCCAGTGCATATTTTGAGTTATATTCTAGATTCAATAGGTCCCAATGGGTGACAGTGAGAAAACTCTGGAACAACTCTCTCTCAATAGCTCCTGGCACACCAGTTGAAAGTAATTCAGGTAAAAAGTTCCAATAATCAAGACAGAAGGTCATAAAGATATATAATCCTATGGACAGACAGTGTCAGTCAGGTTATCTTTTGACAAGTTAATGAGTAATTTTAGCCAAAAAATGAGATTGTGGGAGAGGGAGATTTCTTTTAAAAGTCTCAGTGTTTCATTTTGACATTTTTAAAATGAAATGTTTTGACTTTCTGTTTTAAAATGGATTTTCATTTAGAGATTTACCTCATTTAAAACAGGCAAAAAACATCTACATGCTTGGCAAAAAAAAACCCCTGAAGCTAAAAATGAGTCTATGATCAATTATTAGCAGCTCTAACTTCAGTAGGTAGAAATGACTGGGGGAAGTTAGTGCTGATACTGTAGTCTCTAACTAGTACAACTAAAACTATGAACCCATCAGCTAGTATCAACTGAAAGATTTAATGAGTTTTTATGGAAATGCTCATTTAAGTATCTAACATAAGTGAAAATTACCAATATCACACCTTTTCAAATAGTTCAAATCTGATAAACTAACAGAAGCAATAGGCTGACTTGTGAAGCTTTTATTTTCTCAAAACAAGACTTGCTCTTGATGCTCAATATGTTTTATTCCCATATAGAGTGACCACTCAAACATGGCGGCTAAGCTGTTAGTGACTCAGGTTCAAGTAAGGTAAGTCTGAACACTTTTACCCTGTCATGAACCTAAGTGTTTCATATTTTAATTGACAACATTCACATCTTTGAGTTTTTCATTTAGACTTTGATAAAATCTGCTCACAAAGGCAGATGGCAGGCTGTTATTTTTAATTCACAAGCAATGTTAAATATATGCCATATGTTATAGAACTTTTCAGGCGCAGCCTTTTGAATGCTATCACAATAAACTTATAAAATTACATAAAAGGGAAATCTAACAGAGAACACAATTGAAAATTACATTTTTGAAAAAGGAGGTGGAAATGGCCAGACTTTCCACTTGATAAAATATAATTACCCAAACCACTGAATAATCATTGGAACATCAAAACTGGTGTAAAAGGGAATTATTTGGGGCCTTATCTGCTCTTCTGCATCTAGAAAAGATTTCTTGCATGCACTACTTACACTAACCTAACTGTTTGCTTTTAAACAAAAGGCTTGTGATGTTTTACACTACTGTATGTAAAGAGCTTCAAGTGTAGGTTAGTAAAAGGAACGAGACAAATGGGCCGAAGTAAAAATGTTTCAGTGGACTTTGAGACCACAGCTGTTGTCTAAGGAGACATTTAAGTTGCAGCTCCCCTAGAACCAAAGCTATGAAAGCTGTAACAGCAACTGTAAAGCAACTCTGAAATATTGTTTTCTTTTCCAAGAGAATATAGGTGATGGATGAGGTCCACATTCTACTGTACCAAAAAATGGTTGATAAGAGTGTACCAGCCTTTAGTAAAAGTGGAAACCCATCTTTGAAAAGACTGTACCCAACGTGTTACTCAATGGCAGGTGGACTGTGAGTGTTCAGAGGCAGCTCAAAGAGAAACACAAGGTGGGGAGTATAACAAGTGCCATTTGAATTCAGTGTGATACACAGAGAGAGATGACTTATAAGGAGGGAAATACAATATGTGCTCAAGGAATGTAACCTCAAAAATCTTGTGACTGGCTGTGGCTGAAGCTCTCGCTGGAGACACCAACAACCACTGTTGAAAAGGGAGCATATTCAATAGCTCTGTGCAACCATGATCAGATTAGACTAGCATGGTGAGAGTGTCAACTGGGTTGTGACAAGAAAAATTGCTTATCAGGTCTTCTGGTTTTCATGGGCAGGTTGCTGTGGTCCTGGATTTATTCAGCTGCTGAACACTGCCTGGAGCCTCTGGAACTGAAGCTTGAAAGTAACGGTATAAATGTATGTGCAGAATAACAAGAACATTTCTATATAGTGCAGAGACAGATGAATTATTCATTATGAATTATTCATAATACAAATTTTGACATTTTTTCCTGAATAAATTTCCTTTTTTTTTTTTTAATTATTCAGCAATAATCAAATAATTGCTGAACTTTTTATTACTAACCATCAGAATACTTTCATAGGTTCTTGGTTTCTTTTTTCATTATTCATCCTAATGTATTCACTGACACCTGATTAATCCAGGCACTTCTGGAATTGTTGAATATCTTAGGCTGCTGAAAACAGTAGAGTAATGAGATCCAGCACTGTTATGAAAAATGTTAGAAACTAAGTAACTTTTTTTTTTTTTTGAGTTTTCTTATTTGCAAACAGTGTTGTACAGTGCTAAATAGATTTAGAAAGATTCATTTGGTTATAGCAGATAGGTTTCTAGAACCTGTAGAAATATTATGCTTGGGCAGTTTCAGTATTGTCATTGAGATGACTGCCAAATGCTGTTACAATGATTTCTGAAGTACTTGCTGACGTTCATATTTGTTAAATGGAATTGAACTGGATCTAATTTTCAGGTAAATCCAGGATGAGTTAATTCAGCTCAGTGAAGATGTATGGCTATATGAGTTGAATAAGAAAGGAGTTTAGAATCAGAACCCATGTCTTCAGTGCTATTCAGCTATATGGAGGGAATAAGAACAGATTCAGAACTTACGTAAATGAAAGCTCTCTTTAGGATGACAGAAAGCTTTGAACTGAGTAACTACCATATTTAATACACATACACCTGCAATGAACTATACAGTGGTTGGAGTTTAGAAATGGGATACAAAACTCTACCCAATAAATCTACATCTTTCTATTAGCTCTCTGTTTAGTATTCACCTAAGGAGCAAAACTGTTACTGAAACTGCTTTTGAGACTTATGAGTAAACAAAACCAAAAAAGGTAAAATGTCACAAAAGGGAGATCCAATCAGTGAACTTCAGATCTTGCAGCAGCTTTAGACTCTATCTGCTAAAAGCACCAGTCACATATGAACTCCCTTGGATGCTGTGAGCTAATTCTCATCCTTGCAAGATGAGTGGTTGGGTGAATATAATAAGAATTTAAAAAAAAAAAACTCCACACCAAAAAACAAACCACAAACTTTATACAAACTTTCCTTGCCCAGTTTCCATGGAAATGAAAGTGGAAAGACTGCTGGCAGTCAGTAGCTGAGTGTGAGAACTCTCGCTTGCAGATGTCAGTCCCTGACTGTTCGCTGAAAACTGCAAGTGTTGGTTTAAAAAATCAGCTGCAAATGATGTCTTCAAAACTCTGCGGCTCTTAAAAAAAAAGTTGAAGTTGATAAACTAGTTTTAAAATGGAAGATTTTAAAATGTAAAAGTCTTTACATTTCCATCCACCTGGCTGCTGAAACATGTTGCTTTTATAGGCAATGAATGGTGACTACATTTTCAGTCAGTATCTTCTATGACTGGATTTCCCTTTGGTCCAACAGTTTGAGTTGGTTACTTTGCAGAGTACACTGAAAGGCTTACCTGTTTAAAGAGGGCACAGGATTGTTTGATAAAATACTTGTGAATTCTGTTTAGATTTGGATTGCTAAGATTTACATTGATTTAAATATAATAGGGAAAATTAATGGATCTAAATATAAGTAAAGAGATGACTCTTTTGCATATAATATGTTTCAACTAAAATCACAGAATCATCTAAGTTGGAAAAGACCTTGAAGGTCATGTAGTCCAACAATTAAAGATGACTAATAATTTAAAATAAAGATTGAGAAGCTTTATGTTCTGCTAGAGTCACACAGTTTGAATCCAAGCTTACGGTTTTTAAAGTAAACTGCTTACTGTAACACAGATTTTTCCTTCTTCATATTATAGGCAAAATGCTGGAAATGTGTCAGTTATATCCAATGCATGTTCTCTACATCCTACTAAAACTCTTCTCAATACATTTATTCCACTGTGTATTTTAATCAGCAATTTACTGTTCTTAAATACTACTCAGAGGGGTAATGAGTAAAAGGCATTTTTTCCTAAGATTATAGTCTTGAAGACAGATAGGTATTTTTTATGGTATACATTAATTATCATAGTAATGCATAATTTTCCCTGGATTGACTGTTTGCTAGTGGCCTAATTCAGGAAGTACTAACTCATTCAGAAACAGCATCATTAGGAGGAGGCAAAGAAGCATCTGATCTAGTTTGTTCAATACACTGAAGCATTGAGACTCCTTTTTCTTCCAGATTCATTATTTCAGTTTTCATGGCTTGTTGCATCAGCTGGAGTATTTTATCTTCTCATCTCATTAATCATTTGTAGATTACTGAGGAAGCTCTATTAATACCTGGTCAGGAGATGGAGACAGTAAAATCCATAACAGCTAGCAATAGCACAGCTGGCTGTAGCACCATCAGGCTGTAATGTAACCAAGACTTAGGTAATGTACTCCAAATAATATGAGGCACCTGTAAGGCAATCAGTATCTCTTATGCAAGTAACAAGATTACTGCTTAAACCATATGAACATAAGAGAACAGGAGGCAATACTGTTGTAAACTTTCTGTCTGAATGTAAGTACAATTGCAGAGTTTGACTTTGCGATTTCTTACCATGATCTTCCCTTCACGGTCAGTCTCAGAGCAACTACTGTTTTAAGTCTCTGAACTGATGCAACATACAATTATAAAGTGTAAGTTTTTCTTGTTTCAGTCCCCTTTTTATCTATACTAAATTCAAGCTACCAAAATTAACCAATAGTTACCTGGCAAAAGGATTTGACCTTGCATGCATACATCTTTGTATGTATTATTTGGTTGTAGGTTTATGTGCTCAGAAGCACTAGAAATGAGAAAAAAACCGCTGCAGTGGAGAAGATGAGATTCTCTGAGATACTCTGCCTGAACAAGGATGATTTGGGAGCACACAGGACAGCACATTATTTTTTGCCTTTTTTTTTTTTTTTTTTTTTTTTTTTTTTTTTTTTTTACAAAACAGCAGCAGTACAGCATGCATTAAAAAGATATTTTGCCAGGTATAAGCCTCCAGTGAGAGGGATGAAGCTGCTAAGTGATCTGACTAGTCAGGAGTGATAGTTTTAACCGGGTGTCTAGCCTATGCTCAAAAAGCAGGTTTCAAGAAACAGTCAGAGATGTCCTTCATGTTTCATTCACCATATACTACCTCACTAGTTACCAGAAGCTTCCTACCCACCTCTTGCTACAGGTATGTCTTTTCTCATCCTTACCACTTGTTAGGACTTCTAGTCCATTCCCTTGAAACAGAACACAATTTTGTCAGTGTTAAGATGGGTCAAAATATCTGTTCCTGTTAGGGTTCATGGACAGTGGCAATTAACATTGGTGGCCCACATTGAACTGTATTGTTATTATCCAATGAAGGTGAGCTATAGCTCTTTGTCCACTGTAAGACCAGTCACTGTAAGAGATTCAGTCCTTTATTTTCTTTCCTGAGGCTTATTCAAACCAAGCTGCAACTGAAGACTATGCCGGGGGAGGGGGGATATACCTATATACACACATATTTGGCTTTGACTTCAGTGTGACCAGGGAGCTGATACAGAATGGTTAGCTATAATAGGAATGTTACATCTCCTAGAGTTTTCCACATTCACCCAGCTGTCCTATTTTCTCCAGCATAATTAGCTGTTTGCAGAGGTGGTGCTGCCAGCTGATGATACTTATGCTTGGCTGGTGTAAGCTAGTTTACACCAGTTGAGAGTGTCATTTTGAGTACTCTGTTGCCCTCAGAGCACTGATATTAAACAAAAAGATATCAAAGTCAGCTGAAACTCATTGCAACAAAGAAGTAGCCCAGTTTTTGCATCTCCTAAGAACATGATTTCAATCTCCATACATAAACTAGCTGTTCACTTCGACCGTGACCTACATCTAATTTAGAGTCCATAGAAGCTAAGTATATATGTGCAAACTAAATTTTTAAGGCACTTATGTGACACATTTGACAACTTAAGCTTTCCTTTAATTCCTTACTGCTCCAATAAGCACAATGCCAGCATGACAGAATGCCCTAAAATTGTGGTGACATGCACCAAAGAAGTCATAGTCACCTAGTGTCTGAGATTAGGAAACATCACACACCCAAGATATGTATAAGAAATTGCAAAATATTATCACATTACTGACAAATCACAACTTCCATCTTAAGTGGGAATGGACAACCATTCATACATCTAGGCCCTCCCTTACTGTCTATTGTTCACACTTCTTATTTATATCTAATGTTTCATACGTCCATAAGGTGCTGGACTCCTCCATGATCAGACTGATTATCTACATGATAGTACTGCAGGAGATTGATTGGAGATGTGATTCCATGATCATATCAATGTGCAAGTAATAAATCCCGAGCTGTTGTCTTATGACAACTCAATATGATTTCTCTCCTTTTTTTTTTTTTTTTTTAATCCAGTGATCTATACACTAATCAGGTGCTTTGTCTTTTTTTCCACCTGAAAGCATTCCCTGTTCTTCTGCTTATTCAACTTAAGAACCAAGACACACATAACACTGAGATGAAGGAAAGATTTCCATTGATGTCAGTGGTCTTTGAATCAGGGACTAACATGAAAAATTTGCAAAAAGTATGCTAGAAAACAGTATACATCTAAATTTTTAATAGAAATGGGAATAAATATTGCTTTTATTTGTGCTCTATAACCCTTATCACCATTAAATATTTGGAAATATTTTTTCTACTCTGTTATGTGGACTGAGGAGGAAATAGAGGACATAAAAAGTCACTCCTGAAATGCATATATAGAATCTTGCAGGCCACTACCAGATCATTAGTCAACACAGACTCCTGTGCAGACATTTCTCTTAAGAAGCATTATTCTGACTTCAGGAACTATTTGATTCACAGCTGCAACCACTACCAGTTTGAACTGATTGGTAGCACAATTACTAGTTGTACTACTCTCCCAGTTTACTCAAAACTAGTTCAATTTAATCCCTCTGAGGATTCAAGCTTAACTAAGTTTTTTAAGAAATCTAGCTCATTTTATTAAGTGAAGAACTTTAAAAGAACACTTTTATTGACTACTCATATACTGCATCTGCAAGCCTTGAGTCAAATGCTCCATTACAAGGCTTCCATTGTAGCCCATGTTTGTGATCAAATGTCCCATTAGAAACTTTTGTAGACAGCCAGGATCAAAACTACATGTACTGAGCCAATGCACCCAACCAGAACTCATACTGACCTTCACCCAGGAAACGAAGAAATTTTCTTGTCATTTGCATACAGCTGCTAAGTGTTGCACAGTGCAGCCAGATTTGAAGTTTTCAATACCAGCTCCTCACAACATTTTAATCACTAATTTTTAATGGCAAATGACAACAGCCAAAAAGACCACCCTGCTAACTGTAGGAACATTATAAAATCTGAGAAATTAACAAGAAATGTCCCTAGCTTTCCAGAGAATATTCCATTACATACTGTATGTGACAGACCACTAATCACTCTTGATTCTATGATAAATTTGAATACTAATCCCTTCTGAATAGGGATTAAACTTCAGCATGTAGAGGAGGGATTCATTAGAATTCACCTCATCAAGACACAGCTTGAACAAAGTTGCACAGCCCTCTGCACTGTAAACCTTTAAGTGTTGACAACCAATTGCCAAACCAGCAGAATTACCAGTGGCTAAAATCAACAAACTGTAACCTATGAATGCTTGTATTTTCTCAGTCAGAAACTGACAATGTGGTATGTTGTAGTCTGGAAAGGATTACTTTTATACAAAACACTTTCTGGGTAGTTAGAATAGGCAACCTGTTACACAGTCCTGAAAGTGATGACAGTAAGGGGAATGCAGCAGTCACCGTGTTGACAGAGTATGAACATGAGTGTTGTGAGGCCCTATCTTTTCATTTATGTATCATTGACCACAGGCTCACAACAGTTAAATTACTTCATGGATTTATCATGAATCAGACTATATATTAATGCATCACTGGGATGCCCTTTCTCAGGAAACATACACACTTTGGAATAGCTTTGACCTCTTCCAAATGGTATTTATGCAAAGGCTTAAAATGGTGCCTCATGCAAGATGTAATATGTGCTTAAAAGCAGTTTCTGTTTCTTTCTGGGTAGACTCAATGGCTACTTTGACCATCAAATTCGAAACACAAAACCTCCAAACTTTTGGGAGTCCATTCTCAGTTTTGACTAAATTGGCATGGTTTTGGTGAACACATGGAGCTTTGCTGATCACATAAGATGAAGATTTGGAATAGTCCACAATACATCCTGCTGTTGCAGGGAGAAATGTCCTCAAGCCTCTGAACTAAGATGCTTTATTTACAGCAAATTGTGTGTGGATATGCAGCAATACAGTTCTGCATGCTCTGCAAGTGCAATACGGCCATGCTCAAAGAGGACAACCCCTCAAATAACTACCTTTCTCTGTGTCAGACAGCCCAGCAAACGGTACATGAAAAGTCATGGGCTCTTCAAGCAGCATGAAATATCTCGAGACAGGTCATTAATCACAAATTTCAGCTTCTTAAGGAGCACTTCACAGTCCCAGCCTCATTCATTATGAACAGCAGGTCTTAGCTAATTAATTTGAAATATGTGAAAAAAATCAACCAAAGGTTCAGATGCTGAAACTCTGTGACACCAGTTATTGTTGACCACTTGTGTGGGGATTGCAAGCTTTAAAATCATTGCACTGACCTCACTGACCCCATAGTGGAGTTGTTTCATCTGGATCATCAGATATTAACACATTTGGGTTTTCAGCTTACCTTTGACATCTGCAAGAGAACTTCAGCCTGAAAGTATTATTTGAAAGAGAGAACAGCTGCCATATAATATGCATATCTGTGTGGGAAAAATAAGAAATGGCACATTACAAAACTTTCCATCCACATCACCAGGAAGCTGTTTACAAATGTTGGTATCAAGAACTGTGACATGGTTGATGATAAATGGTATTACTAAATAGTAACTCTCATAATTAAAGTCCTCTGAATACCTCAAGCTTTCAATGCACCAATATTAACTAACATAACTCTATTGACTACAATGGTGCTATTCTGATGTGAGCAATATGAGGTTAAGTCTCACCGTTTTGTTTGACTGAATTAGCATCACTTTATCGTTGCTTTTAATGCCCCAGGCAAGAAGTTCACTGCTAGGGGTGTTCATGGAAACAATGAACTCTGCATATGCTGTGATTGAGAACAACATGCAAATTCTTAATTTAGAATATTTCAATAAAGTAACCAAATCTGATAATAAAAGTTATTTCAGCACACATACAACTTTCAGATTTCTTATTAAGGGTAATAGAAATTAACAATAAAACTTGTAAATAAATGAAGAAGCTAGGAATTAGCCATATCAATTATTTAATTCATTTTTTAAAAAACAAAAAACAAAACAAAACAAAACAAAAAACCTAAGAAAAAGTAAATCACTGCCAAAAACCCTTAATAATAGAAAGAGGCTCATATCACTGAAAAAAAGTATAATTTTGCCACTAATTTAGGATAAATACCAAGGAAAATTTTATACTCTGTAGATTAGGTTATGAACACCAAAGATAATTTTCTATGTGCATTCCATATATTTTGCTAAACATTTGGGTGAATGTAGCGGTTTGTCTTTTTCAGTCAAATATTATTTATTGTCTCCCTTGATTAAAATTTTAATATTCTATGGCCCATGACAGAAAGACACATTGAGGTTAGTTAGAATGGTGCAAAATGAAAGGTACAGAAATGTAAGGAGTTAAACAAAAACCACACACTGACAAAAGTGCTTGTGTGGAAACCTGGACTTGATGCATTATGAGAGATCTGTGGATTGTTGAATGTAGATATAGCTTCTATGCTTTCAGTGTCCTAGCAAGACAGCCTGTTTCACCCAAGAGTATCCCCACACCAGGATGCTTTATCCAATTTTTAAAAGAGCTCGGACAAACATATGCTTGTGTTGTAATTTCTGCTTTGGTGTGTTGAGGACTTTTTCTCACAAACCTAAAATGAGAAAACCTCAAAACTCCCTACTCTGAGAAAACATCTTACAAAGTAACGTATTATTGAAAAAAATGTTAACATGAAAAGTCTGTCTCAGAAAATTTACAGAATTTTACCTATTGCATTGAAATCACCCTTCACTTCAGGGAGTTTATGCTAATCGAGTCTTTTCACAGAAAGAGCTTTCACTGTTAGAAAACAGGGCAGGAGCCCTTAAATATTATCTGTTCTGTACAACGTTATGGCACATTTTTTTACCTTACAGATGCAGTAACAATTACTATCCATGTCCTAAAAAGGTGTGCAAGCTGGTAAGTACAGAGGAAAAGGGTTGCTCTGTCTTGGCAGTGAAGTTTGATTGTGATTAACCTGTTAAATATCAACACAAGTCAGTTCTAAGATTCAAACCTTGTGGTCAATTCAAAATGTAGCACCAGAGTCTCAATTCAGAGTCACACAAGAGAACAGTAATTTTTCTGCAATAATCTAGAGCTTTTTCTTGTTGTGGGAGATGAAAGTTAAAAAAATATCCTGCTTGTTGTATTATCATCCTTCTATCTAGCTCTCATCATGTAATTCTACTAGACACATAAAATCTTGTATGCTGTGTGAGTTTTACTTAAATTTATGAAAGGTCTAATTTTTTTAGGCTATATTGAACATATACATTATTACAACAAGGAGAAATAATATATGCATAGCACATATGGGATGAAATGTAACATTCGAGGAGAGTGAATTTTAAAGAGAGACTATTCTTATCTGTAAAGAGACTAGTTTAAAAGAAAGAATCACATAACCATCATTTCCTAATAGAACAGGCTATCTGATGAATACCCTTATGTAAAGTAAAAAAGAATACAACATTAGCATATTGAAGAAAGCTCTGTAAGATTATCCTGCCTTTCTCTGTGTTAACACAAGACGACAGAATATTCTCAAGAACCTTGACAATTCAATATTAAATGATTTATATGTTCAAAACTCTCCCACACCCTTGGGAGACTTGCAGTCCACCTGACATCACTCCTAGAGTAGTTTTCCTGACCCTGATCTTTTCCTCAGCTTTATTCTACTACCCTTAAATTAATTATGTTCCATCACTTGTAAATAACAGCTTCAGTTCTGTGACAGTAGTTACAAATATCAAGTGGTCGTAAAATGTTTTTTGTTTTTTCTTCACTATTTGACACTTGCTTAGTCAAGCTATATACAATCAGCTGTTCAAATTTTCCTTGTAATTCCTCTTTTTGTCCTGCTGAACTTCAAGCTGCTCTTCCCAAAATTCCCCTCATATAGCCAATACCTTTGTCAAAGTGCCCTTAATTAGAGAGCTGGAGCCACTGTAAGGTATGTGAAATTACTTTCTCTATGATTATTGGTATATGTATAGATGTACTGGGTCTGTCTGAGCTGGAATTGGTTTTCCCCTACAGCAGCCCTCACGGTGCTGTGGTTTATGCTGGGAGCTGGCCGGGTGTTGGCAGCACCCTGGTGTTGTGGCTACTGCTGAGCAGGGCTTACACAGCTCCAAGGCTCCTTCTGACATTTCCCCCCCTGCAGTGGGACGGGGTGGGCAAGATCTTGGGAGGGGACACAACCAGGACAGCTGACCTGAACTGACCAAAGGGATATTCCAGACCATATGACGTCTGCTCAGGATAAAGCTGGGAGAAAGGAGGAAGGGGGTGGGGTCATCCTTGATCCTCCGAGGCAACCACTACGTGTATTGGAGCCCTGCTCTTGAGAAGGCCCGACATCACCTCTTCATGGGAAGGAGAGAATAAATCTGTTTTCTTCTTTTGCTTCCACGTGCAGACCTTTGCTTTGCTTTTATTAAAACTGCTTTTGTTTTACCCACAAGGGTTGGGGTTTTTTTCTTATTTTCTTTACCCCTTTTGCCTTGTTGAGAAAACAAGGGGAAAGGGGGGGAAGTGATAGAGCAACTTGGTGGGTACCTGGCATTAGCCAAGGTCAAACCTACCACAATAGGTAAAAATACATCAGATTTGGGGTGGGTTTTTTATCATACTAAAGCATGGCCAAGCATCTAATCTATTTTGCTATTGTCAAGATGTTCTGTACTACCATTAAAATTTACTGGAATTGAAATAGATAAGATTTGTTAGAGGCACTCAGAAAAGTAATGGACCACCTTAGATGGTTGTGCTCTTTCTTCAAATCTTAGGAAAATCTTTTGGTTTTGATCTGATGGTAGGAATTTCAAAGGAAATAGTGGAACATCTTACATTTCTTTCCACAAAGAAATATTACTTGCCTTCTTTTTTCAAGCTACAGGTCATCACTCCCTGCACAATTTCTTCAGAGAATGTACTGTACTGACCATTTCCCTGGAACAGTAGTCTATTAAGCCAGTCTTTGCTACCAGCAACATAAGAACAACTCTCCCATTTCAGATCAATGCTCCATGCAGACCAACACCACATGTCATCTGCAAGAAGAGAAGCTATGTGTCATGATAAGGTGAGGTTTAAGATTTTCACTCTTTCTGAAGTGTGTTCCTGTTCCTGTGAGCAACATACGCCACTTGCTCTGCAAGGCCAAAGATCTTGATTGGCCATTGGGTAATGGGTGGAGGGAGTGCCCAGTTGTGCATATCCACCATGATTAAGTATCTAAAGATGGACAACCTCCAGCTGGATAGGACACATCTGGGGACAAGAAGGGCACCAGGGTTACACCTCAGCATCTGCAGTGTGCCATCCCTAATGATGGTCTGAACAATCACTGGGAAAAAGTCACCATCCCTTTGGAGTGTTCTCTGGTCAAGACAAAGGTAATACCGTTGCCCAGGGAAACATAGATAAACACAAAGCAAAGAGCTAGCAAAAATGGGACACCAGTCTAGTGTGAAGAAAAAAGGCAAAAGTACATGCATCTGAAGCAGAGACCTGGGAAAGGGTTAGAATAGGACAAAAAAATGCAATATTCTCCCAACCAATGCTCCCCCAGTATATTTTTGATTTAGATGTTTTCTTGATCCTGTGTATCTTACCTGTTTAAAAAAATCTCAAAGGATGCATTTTCCAAGTGGTTGTCCACTGTTTTTGGGACCCACATATACTTTTTGCATCAATACTGTAGATAAGAAGTTCCACAGGTTTACTGACTTACCTAAAAATGTTTATGTTTGTACGTTATGTTTATGTTATGTTTGTGGTAGATCATTATCATATACCTGGAATTGCTGCCATCAATTAAGTTTATCACCCCTGCTTCACAATTAGTTTGCAGATGTTTCTGAATTTTCCAAATGTTAAAAATTTAGGCTGAAATCTTTACTATTTTAAAAATAATTATATTCTAAAGTAAAAAGTCACTTTTGCTTCTGGAAGATTTATCACAGGAGAAATACATATCTTGACTCAGGTTAAGAACAGACTGTCAGCAATTGACAAAAATATATAGGAACTCTATCTTTAAAATGGGCTAAGAAAGGTTACACATAGAATCACAGAATCATCATCAAGGTTGGAAAAGACCTTGAAGATGGCCTAGTCCAAACATTAACCTCACACTGACAGTTCCCAACTACACGATATCCCCAAGCGCTATATTAACCCTAATCTTAAACACCCCCAGGGATGGGGACTCCACCACCTCCCTTGACAGCCCATTCCAATGCCTAACAACCCATTCTGTAGATAAATGCTTCCTGATATCCAGTCTAAACCTTCCCTGGCACAACTTGAGGCCATTCCCTATTGTTCTTTCACTTGATATTTGGTTGAAGAGACTCATCCCAGGTTCTCTGTAACCTCCTCTTTTGCCAATTATCAGGCCTAGCATAAAGGATACAGCCAGCATAAAGATGAACTAATAACCAAATGTTATTTGATACAAAAGGGTCAGTACATGGGTGAGTGCTGGGGGTACAAACAAGTCAGTCAGATGATACATAATCGACATCAATCACACTGACCCCAACAACAACACTGCGCAACCAACAATGGGTGGAATAAATGGTGAAATGCAGTTTCCAATAGAAGGGACAGCATACAACTGAGTCAACAAGCCAAACACATAAGACCAAAGAAGCCACATACTGAATCTCTACACAGCTCGTGTTTGCAAAGGCCAGACCTAACTGAAATCCCGTTCTAGGGAGGCGGGAGGTCCTTCCCCAACAGGAAACTCTGCAAAGTGCATCCACCTCACAGACAGACACTGCCCCTTCCTGCAAGGGGTCCCAACTTTTATCCCTAAGTGGGACACCTGACCTTTGCTTCCTTAATGTGGGATATCTGGGCTCTTTTACCTAATGATTCTCCCCGCAAGGCCGGCCGCACCTTGAGGGAGGCCTAAAGGCAAACTCAGCCTCCCTTTGTGAAGGGCTGTGGGAATCACCCATATGTCAACCTTAATTGGGGGCTTGGGGTTGAAACCCCAGCATTTCAGGTTTCAGGTAGAGGGCGATGAGGTCTCCCCTCAGCCTCCTCTTCTCCAGACTAAACACCCCCAGTTCCCTCAGCCGCTCTTCATACAACCTGTGTTCCAGACCCTTGACCAGCTTCGCTGACCTTCCCTAGACACGCTCGAGTCATTCAATGTCCTTTTTGTAGTGAGGGGCCCAAAACTGAACACAGAAATCGAGGTGCGGCCTCACCAGTGCCGAGTACAGGGGTAAGATCCCTTCCTCGTCCCTGCTGGCCACACTATTGCTGACACAAGCCAGGATGCCATTGGCCTTCTTGGCCACCTGGGCACACTGCTGGCTCCTGTTCATCGGGCTGTCAATCAGCACCCCCAGGTCCCTCTCTGACTGGCAGCTCTCCAGCCACTCCTCCCCAAGCCTGTAGCTCTGCTGGGGCTTGCTGTGGCCCAAGGGCAGCCCCCGGCATTTGGCCTTATGGAAACTCCTCCAGTTGGCCTCAGCCCATGGCTCCAGCCTTTCCAGGTCTCTCTGCAGAGCCTCCCTACCCTCGAGCAGATCAACACTCCCACCCAACTTGGGGTCACCTGCAAACTGACTGAGGGTGCACTCGATCCCCTCGTCTAGATCATCAATAAAGACGTTAAACAGGAGTGGCCCCAACACTGAGCCGTGGGGGACACCACTCGTGACCGGCCACCAACTGGATTTAACTCTGTTCACCACAACTCTTTGGGCCTGGCCACCCAGACAGTTTTTTACCCGGCAAAGCGTGTGCCCATCCAAGGCTCAAGCAGCCAGTTTTGCCAGGAGAATGCTGTGAGAAATGGTGTCAAAA
Source organism: Athene cunicularia (assembly GCF_003259725.1). Lineage (NCBI taxonomy): Eukaryota > Metazoa > Chordata > Aves > Strigiformes > Strigidae > Athene > Athene cunicularia. The sequence continues at coordinate 19,177,076 of NW_020799143.1, read as the reverse complement.
AACTTGCTAAAGTCAAGGTAAATTACATCCACAGCCTTTCCCTCATCCAATAAGCAGGTCACCCTGTCATAGAAGGAGATCAGGTTTGTCAGGCAGGATCTGCCTTTCATAACCCCATGCTGACTGGGCCTGAGCATCTGGTTGTCCCGCACGTGTTGTGTGATTTTACACAGGATGAGCTGCTCCATCGGCTTCCCAGGCACTGAAGTCAAGCTGACAGGCCTGTAATTTCCTGGCTCATCCTTTCAACCCTTTTTGTATATGGGCATCACATTGGCCAATTTCCAATCTGTTGGGACCTCCCTGGTCAGTGAGGACTGCTGGTAAATGATGGAAAGTGGCTTGGCAAGCTCCCATAGAGAGGGATACCTTTTGTGCCAGAGTCCCACATTTTCAAATACATGGGGAAAACATGTTTTCACATACTGTGAAAGCAGAACTTGTTTTTTTAAAAAAATCTCAGTTTCAGGACACTCATTAGAAACTTGGCAGCTGAGCCATGAGCTCTGAATGAAGCTGGGGTATGGGGGGGGAAATAATAGCGTGTGATCATGAAATTAAGATACGCACACAAGGGATGAATTAATAGCACATATCACTTTAATTCTAGCACTTCTTAACCTTTTCTTGGTTTACATTACAGTCTAAAGTTTCCTGTAATGCAGTTGTGCTATAATTAATAAATATGCTTAATGAATCCAAGGCTGGCATCCTTCCCTTAACAGTTGCGAGAAGAGCTCCCTGCCTGTCTTTCTATTTGCTACCTATCATTATTCTTTGTACTGAGTAATAAAACTCATTTACATAGCTAGTGTTTGCTTTTACTTTTGATATCTTCAAGATTCAATGTATTTTCTGTAGTAGTGCTAGAGTACTGTAAGGGGAACACTTTACATTTTGAGATTGCTTTCTCATTTTATCTGAAAAAAATACTGGAAAACTCTGAAGACTGAGGGATGTAGCTTGCACACTGCTGTCCTATCCAATGTGAATTATTTTCCCAAATATATAGAGCCCTTGTTTCCACAGCTTCACTGAAATCCAGACACATTTCTAGGTAAGCTTCTTCTGCAGCTTAAGAAGACAATACCAGAAAGGATTTTTTTTTCTGGGTGTATGTCACTGTTGTATTCAGCACTCTAAGGGCTGTCTGCCATCTATTTAACAGATACCTCAACCCTATCTAGAATGATTTCTGTGATACTCGATTTTAGTATAGGGCTTTTTTTCCCAGCCAATACCAGCCATGGCATGACATCTATCAATCTGCAGATATCTAGATTCAGTCAACAATAAACATGCCATGTTACAGGCAAGTGTGTGCAATGCTATTCTTCAGAAGTTTTGTAATCTTTAATGAAAATAGTGATATACGTAGTTTCTGGGCTAACTCACTTTTCTTCCTCAGAAAGAGGGGCTGTTTATCACCATAGTGTGAAACAGCATGATAATGGAGAAGAAATACACTCCACTACTAAAGATAAAGCAAATAGATGAAAACATTCATTTCAGCTATGGTATAGCACTATTATTATTATTATTATTATTATTATTATTATTATTATTATTAATCAATTGAAAAATATTGAGAAATACTTACGTGTGGACAGAATCTTGGAAAATGTGCAGACAAGAAAATTTGTAGCAAAGAGTGGACAACACCATTTAGGAGGTTTGTTCCAAGTGCAACACTAGCTGATCTCAAATGAATGAGAGTTTGATTTGCTTGCAGTGTGCTATGTTAACAAGAAATTTGAAAAAATAATTATTTTTTTAAAATCACTTCAGCTATATTGCTGAGGATGCAATACTGAAATTGTGCCACTCACAAAATCACTGGCACTGGGCTTTAAAGTTTTTGTTGCAGAATTGAATTTTGTTAAATATTGAAAATAGTAGCACATATTTTTTCATCATATCTCCTTGATCTTTAACTATATGGTGCCAAATACATTCTTAATATAACTTTATTGGAGCAATAGAGCCAGGGATGAAATTAGCTCTGTTTTGATGCTAATAAGTCACTTGTGTACACCTTCTCCCATATTACCAATATGTTTTAATCTTCTCAAGCACTTAAAAGACTTTAAAATGGTCCTTAAAGGAAAGCCAGTGAAATCCTCCAATAAATTGGATTGAAGTGATCATTAGTATAGAAAAATGAAACTCCTAGAGCTGGTCCCATAAATATCAGACTTTAATAGGTATAAAGAGAGAAATACACATTCTCATTTCTCCCTTATCTACAATGTTTTCATTTATAGCACTCAATAGGTGGATTCCTTAGTCAGTCTGAAATAACCGAAAGAAGAATTAGTCTTACTATTTTTAATCGCCTAACAACTATACAATAGCGCAGCCAGAATTTCACTGGTGTGTACAGAGGGTGGCTACAGATAGTTAATTTTTCTAGGTACAAACTACCCAAAGAACATCGTAAGTCCTTAAAAATATACTGCGGAATTCCTTTTGCTTGATGGGAATTAAAGGCATTGATATTGTGTCTGCAACAGCTCAAACAAATACCTTGAATTTACTAGGTAACATTTTTTACTTGACAAACTCTTCAAACTGGAAAAGCCAGCAGTCTGCTTTAGCAGGATCCAGCCTGATTGCATCTCTTATATTTGAAAATGCTTGTCAGCATTAACATGCAAACATGGAATTTCAAGCGTCAGAGAAAACCTTATGGAAAATTACTGAAAGTGAATTTATTACTTAGTTTAAAAGGAAGATATAAATTCCTGTAAGAAGATTAATACTTTCCTCATTAAAATTCTGGTTTTGATTTCAAAGGCTGTGAGCTCTGTCTCTTTCAGGATACAAGCAGCCAACTTTAAGAGAAAAGTAATATAACTCTGAATCCTGTGTGCAAACTTTTAAGTTCCCTGGACCCAACATATATTTATTACAAGACTAAACTGAACTCATGTGGGATGACTAATTTCATGTAAGCTGTACAGCTTTTAATAAGTGCTTCTGTAAAAAACAGGCTCTCCCTCAACACCCTGACTAAACCAACACATGGAGTGTATGGGATTAATAAAATCTATTATGATATTTTGGGCTAGGTTTGGATGGGGGAAGGATGTGAAATTCATAATAGATTAATTCTGTAACACAGATAACCAGTTCCCAATTTAACATCTCAATTAAGTTGCACTGTATGTGGTTGGAGTTTGTGAATACAGATTATTAGAACTGATTAATTTAGCCTAGCTGCAGTACAACATTTTGTTAGATATGAGATTCAAAACAGAAATACCCTTAGAACTCATAGTTTTATTTTCAGAATGTGTTCTCTCTTTGTCCCTTATTTTTTATTTCTATTACTATCACAGTCTGGCAATTTTTAGTGAAAGATCTGTGTGACTGGAAGGGAAGTTAATATGATAAGAACTCACACTGAAGTCAGCCATTTTAAAATAGGAAGGAGGTACGTGTTTCTTTAAAAATCATTCAACTACAAGCACTTTGAAATGATGGAGTTGCCCACAGAAGTGTTTGCCATAAAATACTGAGTATACTTACGGCATCCTGTGGGTTTAGAGGTGTGACACGTTATTAATTTTACTATCATCTGTCTAGCAAGGTCTGGCAGTTATAAGCGGATCATGGCATCAAGCAGGTACAACACTGCTAACATGACTTCTTTGTTAAGCTTGTTGAATACCATGATAATGCACAGGAAACATATGATCTGATACAGTCAGTGATGATTCTTATGTTTCCACCTTTGAAGATTTAACTCAAAATGCTCTACAGAATTTTGTAACAAATGAAAAAGAGAGAGAAAAAAAGCAACTGCAGAAAACTTTAATGGAAAAAATATGGACTAAAAACAAAATGAGAAAAATAAAATTTTGACTGATGTGTGATACCTTAACTGAACAGTGCTAAATGCCTCCAGACAGTCCCTTGCACAAGGTATATATAATAATCTAGACATTTTTGAACTCCAATGATTATTTAGTTCAGGTTACTTACATATAACAGACATTGAGCACCAAACACTTCATGATCTTTAACATTTTTTTTTTAAAGTAATCTGTTTTAAGAATCTAAACTGTTCCATCCCAGATAAAAATATCTTCCTTCATATTAACTAGTGTCCAAGGGCAGATTTAGTTGGCTGGATGCAAATCATATCCTCACTCTCCTTTTCTTGGAGTCACCTCAGAGCTGACTCCACATTGGAAACTGGAAACACTGGGAACTGGAAACTGGAAACTGGGAACACTGGCATATGAGAAGAATAGAGCATAACTGTGTATTATTACATTCAAATGATCTGCCCTATAGGAGACATGTTGTGGGTTAGGGATAGGCTGCTAATCCCCATTTTAGAGATGAAAAATGGGTATAGGAAAAGACTAAGGCCATTTCTCAAGTGTGATCACCTATAACAATTGAATTCACTGTGAGTCTTTTGTTTAAATGGGAAACTGTAGAAACATGGCCAAGTCACCTGACCAAGGTGATACAGAAGATCTGTGTCAGGGCAGGGTATCTCCCCAGCCTGCAGATTAAAAATTTCACAGAATCAAAGAATTGTCTAGGTTGGAAAAGACTTTGAAGATCATCCAGTCCAACCATCAACCCAATATTAACAGCTCCCAACTACACCACATCCCTCAAGCGCTATGTCAACCTGACTCTTAAACACCTCCAGTGATGGGGACTCCACCACTTCCCTGGGCAGCCCATTCCAATGCCTAACAACCCCTTCTGGAAAGAAATGCTTCATAATATTTAATCTAAACCTTTCCTGGTGCAACTTGAGGCCATTCCCTCTTGTCCTAATGCTTATTACTTGGTTAAAGAAGCTCATCCCCAGCTCTCTGTAACCTCCTTTCAGGTAGTTGTACAGGGTGATGAGGTCTCCCATCAGCCTCCTCTTGTTAAGTTTTTGGCCCCTCGCTACAAAAAGTGTTGGGGAGGGCAGTGGGTCTGCTGCCGACTTGATTGAGGAGGAATTTGACCTCGACAATATTACAGTGTATGCATGAGAGGAGGAACTGTGCTGAATGAACAAGATATATGAGGAGCTGCTGTCCATGAAGCAGGATGTGAGAACCACAATGGCAACATGTGATAAGGAAGATGGAGAAGTAAAATGCTAACCAAAAGCAATGTTAAAAAACAAGATTTGTAACCAATCATGTAGATGCACGGTATAACAGTGTTAGTATAAAAGCAAGCGTTTGTTAGACAATAGAGAAATTCTTTCTCCTTGTAAATAAAGGATTCTTCTTGCCTGAATAAGTTGTAGTGTCCGTCCCTACAATGACAAATGGTGACCCCGATGTGATATCAGTAAGCTGACGTGATATCAACAAGTCAACGTGATCCTGATAAAGACATGATAAGGCGATGTGATTGGGATCTGACGAGATTTTGACACAGAGAAATTCTTTGTGGGCTGCATGATGACTTGCAGAGGAGACAGAGCCTGGTGAAGCTGATAGCAGTGGGAATCTACCTGGTTGGGACCTGAACTTCGACATCTGATAAGGTGAGCCACTGGGAATGGGACTGTAATTATGGGCCAACAAATAACAAAAGAGGAAGATACAATATTGTCTACTTATAAGGCCCTATTAAAAAGAAAAGATGTAAAAACCACTGACCAAGTTTTAAGGAGAATGCCTATATGGAGTAAGATGCAAGGATACGAAGCTACTGCAGCCACTGCATTCAGTGTGTCTGCTGCAGGAAGTAGGGCAAAAACTATGGATGCAATTTCAAAGGGATAGAAGGATACAGCTCAATTAACTACTACATGGTGGCTATTAAGTGAGACTTTGAAAGAATGGAAAGCAGAATGTGAGGAAAAGGAAAAATCATTAATGAGGGGGAAAGAGACTAATGAAGATGATGGGCAAAACTCTGTATCGCTCACAGCAAAAGGGTGTTGCTCTGCCTTGTCTGTGGTTGCTGGAAAGAAACTTTGTACCGGGACTGTTAGATCTCCCACACCTGCCCACACCTGTTCCTAGTAGATCTCGAACTCCTAGCCAACAGTTACAACAAATAAAGCAAGCTCAGAGTGGTGTTGAACTGAAGTGCTAAGGCTTGGACAATAGACCCAAGCCAAGGTTGACCTGTAGATGAATCCTGTATATTTCATAACTGGTAACCATTATGCCAACAGGTATTATACTAAGTCATAATAAACCACCTATCCTGATGTAAAAGGTGGAAGTGTTGAAGCCTGAGCAGCAGGCCCTGAACTGAAACTGTTAACCCGGGATGGAATCCTTCATGAAATGTGCATGGAGAATGTAGCTATCTGCAGTGTATCTTCCCCTTCCTTTGTATGTGAATAGGATAACGGAGTCATGGAGGCCGGTGTCTGTCTGATGTGAGACCTTACGCATAATCCCAACAGATAAGCCAAGAAACTCCTGTGGCTTCTTCCTTGAGCCCTGGTCAGGCTCTGGGGGGAACCTAATGTGAGATTGAAACCAGGTATTTCCACTTAAAACAAAGGTGCCAGCTTTTCTGGCTTGCTGATTTTTGGGTATATAAGGCTGGACCTGCTCACAGCGACTTTGGCAGCCGCACCGCGTAGGATTTCCCACTTGCTGGGACAGGGTCTGCAAACCCTCGCTGTAACCGGGGCTGCCCAGCCACTGCGGGTCTGGGGGAAGGTAACGTATGCAAGTGGTGATGGATCTTTCTTAATCACTGTTCTCTTTCTCAGGTAGTAATGATTTGATGCATTACTCTGTATTTTCCTATTTAAGTGCGCTATTCTGTCTTTTCTTACTGTATGTTTTCTGTATTATTCTGTAATATTAGTTATTTCTAGTAAAATACACCTGCTCTTTTTACTCTGGTGTCTGAATTTAATTAGTGTCCCTAATCAGCAAAACATGAACCTACACCTATGGCACCTCCCTTGGAAGAACAAGGGATGATAGACACTTTACAAATGCTACTACTCTCTGAGGGAAGCAGTGAGGAGAAAGAGAGGAGGACGAGGATGAGGAAGAGGTTTTAAATGCAGCTATGTAATCACTGCATATCACTAGCCCAAAGGGTAGTGACAAGCATGCACAGCTATGGACTTTGCCTGTACCTGATACTGTAACTGTTATACCACTTTCTCCTGATCAGTTTTGAGCACAAGTTAGAAAGGAAGCTGCTGAAGTGGGAAACTGGGATCTAGTTGAAAGTCTTGGCTCATGTCACTGTTTGCCACCTCCTCAAAATGGCAGTTCTAGTGCTTTTCCTGTGTTTAAGGCTGTAGCAGGCACTCAGCACAGCCCAGTAAGATGGAAGGTGGTACAGGATTTGCAAAATAAGGCTCAAAAATTTGGAATTAACTCTCCTGAAGTAATGCAATTTATTAGAATTATTAATATTGACCTGTATTACTCATTTGGCTCAAATACTATTACAACCCATACAACTCCAGGTATTTCAATCTACATATGGAGACAAATGGCCCGTCCAGCAGCACAAAATAATCAAGGGTTGCTGCAGGTGACCCCAGATTAGGGGTTGGAGAAGATGTGTTGCTTGGTGAGGGACCATTTCATAATCCCCAACTGCAAGCAACCTGGCCTCCCATAGTATTGGAACAGTCTCAACAAAGGAATTAAAGTTCTAAAAAGGACAGTGGAATTAGTGGCACCAAAACAAAAGTATGTTGCTATTTGCCAGCATCCTAGAGAGCCTTTTTTGCAATTTGTGGAAAAATTTCAGCTGCTTTGGAAAAGCAAGTAGAAGATGACGGATTAAGACAAATGTTATGTAAACAATTGGCTAAAGACAATGCTAATGAGGATTGTCAAAAAATTATTGAAGCTCTTCCAGGAGATCCCTCTGTGCCAGACATGGTTGCTACTTGTTCTAAAGTAGGCACTGTAGAACATAAAATGGCAGCATTGGCTACAGCGATGAAGAGTAAAGCGCCTCCTAAGTGTTATGAATGTGGTCAGCGTGGGCATGTTTAGACCAAATGTCCAAGTAAAAATCCTCCTTCTAAACGTGCAGATGGAACACAGACAGGTATAACCTGCAATAAATGTGGCAAGCTAGGACATTTTGAGAAGCAGTGTCGCTCTAAATTTTATGCTAATAGGCAACTGCTCCAGGGAAATGGCAAGAGGAGCGCAAGAGGGCGTGCGAAGACACAAAATCCCTCTGTACCCGCGACAGCTCGGCCCCACTTTATGAACAACTGTCTGCCACAACCACCGGCTCCACAGGGTTGGATGTATCCACTGACAAAATAGTAACTATAGTAACAAAAGACATTGTTAAAGTCCCACTTGATGCAAAAGGACCTATAGGGCGAGGATTGAGTGCACTACTAATCGAGAAATATAGTAGCACCTTAAATGTATTAATTGTGCATGTGGGAGTTATTGATGCTGATTTTACTGGACAAATTTGTGCTATGATTTCTACCCCTTACCCACCAGTAACCATTCCCAAACGACCTCATACTCATCGACTTGTACCTTTTTTGAGTTGTGTTCCTAAAACACAACAACGATTGTGACATGATGGAGGATTTGGCTCTACAGGAACTCCACAAGTCTTCTGGTCACAGACTGTTTCATCATCAAGACCGCAGATGGCCTGTGCACTATCCAACAGATGACAATAACCAGCAACAGTAACACTTACCAGACTTCTAGACACAGGAGTTGATGTAACTATTATATCTCATTATTCCTGGCCATCCACCTGGCCAACAGAAAATATGGTAATGGGAGTGGCAGGACTGGGAGGGTCAACACAAGCAGGAGTAGCAGCTACATCAATTCTGGTCACCAACACTGAGGGTCAACAGATGACCGTTAAACCCTATGTGATGATGGCCCCCCTGAATCAGTGGGGAAAGGACTGCTTGTCACAATGTGGAGTGAAAATCACTACAGATTTCTGACAGGGGCCACTGTGCTACAGGGTGTTAAACAACCCACACTTGCACTGACCTGGTTAACAAATGACCCTGTGTGGGTGGATCAGTGGCCCCTGACAACTGAGAAATTAAAGGCGCTGCAGGAATTGGTCATGGAACAGCTACCTGCTGGACATATTGAACCTTCTCACAGTCCATGAAATACCCCAGTGTTCGTAATCAAAAAGAAAACAGGAAAATGCCAATTTTTACATGACCTACGGCAAATTAACGCTGTCATGTCTGCAATGGGAGACCTACAACCAGGCCTACCCTCACCTACCATGATTCCTGTTGATTGGGAAATCATTGTGATGGACTTAAAAGATTGTTTCTTTACTATCCCATTGGCCTCTCAAGATAAAGAAAAAATTGCATTTTCTGTGCCTTCTTTAAATCATTCAGAACCTTCAAACAGGTATCAATGGAAGGTTTTACCACAGGGCATGAAAAATTCACCAAAAATCTGTGAATGGTTTGTAGCACAAGCTTTGTCACCTGTAAGGGAAAAAAATCCTACTAGTTATTGTTACCATTACATGGATGACGTTAGCATCAAACAGCAAGGAGCAGTTGAATGACATTGAGAATTTAGCCAGAGATTCATTACCAAAATATAGATTAGTTATTGCCCCTGAAAAAGTTCAAAAGGTAGAACCCTGGAAATATTTGGGCATTACGGTTACAAGCAATCAGGTTGTGCCCCAACCTGTGAAACTCAACCTTGAGGTTAAAACACTCAATGATGTACAGAAACTGATCCTTAAATTGGATCAGGCCCTGTTTTGGATTGATCAATTCGCAGTTACAACCATTACTGGAATTATTAAAAAAAAAATCTAACAATCCAACAGAATCCCAAATATTAAATAAGGAAGCATTAAGTGTAATTCATATGGTGGAACGATCTATACATGATAAATTTGTTTCTCGAATACATCTGTCTCAATTGGTACAATTCTGTGTACTAATTGACAAAACTGTGTCATTTGGTGTTTTAGTACAGTGAAACCCTGAATGGGATGACCCATTACATATTTTAGAATGGATGTTTTTATCATTCTGGCCATGAAAAACTGCTCCTGGATTGTTTGAATTTATTGCTGATATAATCATAAAAGACAGAAAAAGATGTTTGGAACTAACAGGGCGTGATCCAGCTACGGTTGTTTTACCTGTACAAAACTGGTATTTTGAACGGTGTCTGGCAAATAATTATGAACTACAAGCAGCCATGGTGGGTTTTCAAGAGCAGATATCGTACCATCTACTGTCACACCCACTACTGAAATTTGCTTGAGAAATACCATTTGATCAGAAAAATTTAAGCCAGCCAGAACCTGTGAAAGGCCCCACTCTCTTTACAGATGGTTTGGGAAAAACAGGTAAAGCAGCAGTAGTATGGTATGGAAATAACAACTGGAACAAGAAAGTAGTATATCAAAAAGGTTCTCCACAAGTAGTAGACTTATGTGCAATGGCTGTTGGTTTTTTCTATTTTTACTACTCCTGTAAATATTGTAACTTACTCAGCATTTGTAGCTAACTTAGTTTCTTGAGTAGACAAAGTAGTTTTGACTATGTCAAACAATCAAGTACTATTTGACATGCTTTTGGAACTCTGGAAAGTGTATTCAGCTATGAACAGAACCTTATTTTATCCTGCACATTCATAGTCATATCAGTTTACCAGGGTTTTATATGGAAGGTAATGCCAGAGTGGATGCTCTTGTTTCTGCTATGGCTCTGAGTCCTGTTCCTAACATGAAACAAGAAGCTGTATTATCACAATTTTTTCACCAAGGTTTTTGAGCTTTACAACAGTAGTTTGGCTTGTCCCATACTGAAGCTTGTTCTATAGTAGCTGCCTGCCCTGATTGTCAAGGAACTCACACTCCAGTGTATTTTCATACTAATTGCAGAGGTATGAAAGCCTTCCAGATTTGGCAAACTGATGTTACTTACATAAATGAGTCTGGCCGACAGAAATTTATTCATATTTCTATTGATACTTATCCTCATGCCTTGGTAGCAACAGCACATAATAGAGAAACAGGAAAATATGTGATTCGACATTCGCAGAAGGTTTTTACTATGCTTGGAGTGCCACATAAAATTAAAATGGACAATGGCCCAGCATATATTTCAAAGAAAGTTCAAACATTTTTTAATCTGTGTGGTATTACTCATGTTACAGGCATTCCCCATTCCCCAACAGGACTAGCAATTGTTGAGTGTGCACATGGTACGCTGAAGCAAAAGCTTCAAAAACAAAAAGGGGGAATGATTGAGGAACCACCACAGACATGTTTAGATAAAGCAGTTTATGAACTTAACTTTCTCTATTATGGGGATAATTATTCTTTACCGCCTCTTTTTCAACATTTTTCTTCTCTTTTTTCAAATTAGAATTTGCAAAAGAGCATCAAAATACATGTTAAAGATTTAGCTACTAGCCAGTGGAGTGAACCATGTGAGTTATTAACCTGGGGAAGAGGTTATACTTATGTTTCCACAGGTCACAGCCCCCGATGGTTACTGGCAAGGTGCGTACAACCATACCTGAGGCATAAGAGGCATCTTTCATTGGACACTCAGGAACTGGCTGTGGGTGCTGTGAATGCCCCTGTGCCAACAGTTTGCAGTCTCTTTGACTGATGATTTAAGCAGAATGTACGGGTAATGCTTGCTACTGCAATAGGACAAAATACACTCTCTTCTTAATCACACTATGGTTGCCAACTCTTTTAAGCGAAAATGCTAACAGTAATTGCAACTCCTTAATGAAATAGATAGGCTTACTAGTCACTAGTGAAAGATGTAGCTTAGACAAAATGTAGTTATTAATAAGGATGAAATGGTGTAAGAATGTGTGTATTCAACATACTTTTTTTAGCAATATCAAGAATTAAGAACTCAAGTGTTTAACCTTATTAGAAACTCCCTTGGTTTTCCCCCTGGAGTGCTGGCCAGGCTCTGATGGAACCCAGCAGGAGGATGAGATCAAATGTTCCTGCTCAAAGAAAATTGTCAGTTATTTTGGCCTGTTGATTTAGAGGCTGGACCTGCTTGCAGCATTGTTGGGTGCCTCACCTACGGATGGACGCATCGCGTAGGTTTTCCAACTTACAAGGAAAGATACTCTAAATCCTCGCTGAAACCAGGGCTCCCCAGCAACTGTGAATCATTCTGAATCGATCCATAAGAGCATACAACAGTTAAAAGACAGTGTTAAGTGTTTGAAAGAGGACAAGACTTCAGATTGGCTAACAAAATTATTTAAAAGTTGGGGGTTATCCAGCTGGTTGATATCTTTGGTCAAAACCGTGGAGGTAGCGATATGTTGTGACTATGCCTTGCCTTGTCAGTCTTTTGCAAAGGGCCCTGCAAAAGATTGCACATGTGATATTTCTAGCACAAATACAAAAGATTATGGGGGAGGGTGTGGGTCTGCTGCCAACTTGATTGAGAAGGAATTTGACCTCGACAATATTACAGTGTACCCATGGAGGAGGAACTGTGCTGAATGAACAAGATATATGAGGAGCTGCTGTCCATGAAGCAGGATGTGAGAACCACAATGGCAACATGTGATAAGGAAGATGGAGAAGTAAAATGCTAACCAAAAGCAATGTTAAAAACCAAGATTTGTAACTGATCATGTAGATGCATGGTATAACAGTGTTAGTATAAAAGCAAGTGTTTGTTAGACAATAGAGAAATTCTTTCTCCTTGTAAATAAAGGATTCTTCTTGCCTGAATAAGTTGTTGTGTCCGTCCCTACAACAACAAAAAAGGACATTAAATTACTCGAGCTTATCCAAAAGGCAACGAAGCTGGTGAAGGGTCTGGAGCACAGGTCTGATGAGGAATGGCTGAGAGAACAGGGGTTGTTTAGTATGGAGAAGAGGGAAGACATCATTGCCCTCTACAGCTACCTGGAAGGAGGTTGCAGAGAGCTAGGGATGAGTCTCTTTAACCAAGTAAAAAGCAATAGGACAAGAGGGAATGGCCTCAGGTTGCACCAGGGAAGATTTAGACTAGATGTCAGGAAGCATTTCTTTACAGAACGGGTTGTTAGGTGTTGGAATGCACTGCCTGGGGTGGTGGTGGAGTCCCCATCCCTGGAGGCGTTTGAGAGTCTAGTTGAGGTAGTGTTGACGGATATGGTGTAGTTGGGAACTGTCAGTGTTAGGTTAATGGTTGGTCTAGATGATCTTCAAGGTGATTTCCAAACTAGTTGATTCTGTGATTCTCCAGACTAAACCCCCCCAGTTCCCTCAGCCGCTCCTCGTACGACCTGTGCTCCAGACCCTGCACCAGCTTCGTTGCCCTTCTCTGGACACGCTCGAGTCATTCCATGTCCTTTTTGTAGTGAGGGGCCCAAAACTGAACACAGGAATCGAGGTGCGGCCTCCCCAGTGCCAGTACAGGGGTAAGATCGCTTCCCTGTCCCTGCTGGCCACGATATTGCTGACACAAGCCAGGATGCCATTGGCCTTCTTGGCCCCCTGGGCACACTGCTGAAATATTCTATAGGCTCTTAGGAGAAATCACACAATTGCTTGCCCGTGTTCTTGTGGGAAAATTTCACTTTCCAGACATCTGCTGTAAATATAACACAGCAGAGTGGAACCAGTCCTGGAGATTCCTGGAATGTGTGGGAAATCTTCCTGACACAGCTGGTGAGTGAACCCACCAGAGAAGGTGCCCTGCTGATCTCATCTTTGTGAGCAGAGAAGGACTGGTGGATGATGTGGTGGTTGGAGGCTGACTAGGGCACAGTGATATTAGAGTTCTCTATTCTTAGAGAGGCCAGGAGAGGGGGGAGCAGAATTGCCATCCTGGACTTCCAAAGACCTGACTTTGTCTTGTTTAGGCACCTGCTTGTCAGGATCCCTTATAGGTGTCCAGGAAGGCTGGCCAGTCTTTAAGAAGGAAGTCTTAATGGCACAGGAGCAGGCAGTCCCCAGGTGCTCTAAGAGGATCCAGTGGCAGAGAAGACGACCCTGGCTGAAACAGGGAGCCTTGGCTCCAACTCAGGGAAAAAGAGATTCTGTGATGTGTTGACTACTTTGGGTGACACTTGTAATGAGAGTATTGGAGAGTATTTGGGAAAATTAATGGAGATTATTTTAAATAAGAATTGACTGTTACAACCTGTTCCTATTAAATCATCAGACAATTTACCCTCAAAATGAGTAATCTGGGTAAAGTACCCATCTTTTCCAGTATGAGGTCATGCCACTCAAATGGGATAGAGGACATTGATTGTCATAGAAGTCAAGACCATCTGACTGTCTGCACAAATATGGTATTCATTGTCAGGTCATGCATGTGCTTGTACAGAGCTTATGGCATTATCTGGTAATAGGATAAATAGTGAGAGAGAAAGCTAATGGTCCATTTGGGTCACAAATGATTTATGGTAAAAATACTTGCTTTCATGAAAAATTTGGATGTATTTGTTCATTCCATGCAAAAGGAGACAAAACCACCAGATTCTTCTACACCCTATTCATTTTGTTGGGAAAGTAGAACATTTTGTCACATTCATCTTGACGTTTACAACTTCCACTCTACCTGGAAGCAAGGAGATCATTTTATATTGCATCTGGTCTCCTTTTGAATTGGAATACTTCTCTACCTCTTTCATGTAATGCCTTAATAATTTTCTATCACAATCTTTTTCATGTAGTCAAATGCATTTGATCTCCAACAAATTTATCACTCAGTACCTCTGATTAAAAAAATAAAATCTGGTTGCCTTTGAAGAATTGTTCTGCTTTGCTGGAGAGTAAATGGAATTTTTTTGAAAATTAGAGCTCTAACAGCTTATTGCTATATGTATGTATGCATGTCTGTGTGTGTGTGCAGGGGGAAGGGAGCTTTATACTTACTACACCAGGAGATCTCACTGTTAGTATATGAAAAATAGATTAGAAAGACCTATTTTTTAACAGGCTACACTTTGCCCACATTTATTTGAATGTATTAAAATAATTTTATAGGATAAAATAGACAAATTCTAGGTAGAAATCCTCCTGATTACCATAGCAGCAATGGTCAGAAGACTAATCAGCTCTATTAACTTGTCTTAATCCAGAAAGATATAAAAGGTGAAAGAGAATGGGTGTGTGAGGGGGGAGAACTTACTTTTTTTTCCCCTCTCCCATTTTCATATTTTCCATTTATATATATTAAAGAGGTAAATCCTTGTAAAAGAAAATTAAATACCTGCAGATTTCATTTTGGTGGCTTTCTGTATTTTATAACACCATTTTCTCATATGACCAGCCAGCTGACTTACAAAGATAGACAGATGATTGACAACATTTTCTGAAATATCAGCATGGCATAATAAATGCATAGATACCTGAGGTAGCTCTAAATAAACTCACTTAAGTACAGAAGCAACATAGATATATTTGCATTGCTCTAATATGAAGAAATTGACATTCCTTTAGGGATTTCAGAACCTTACTTTTATATGGAAGGTCAGTCTTTTTCCTAAATTGTTTAAAACTGCTTTTGAAAACCTTGTTTACTGTTAAAAGCTTAATTTTACATGAGATAGTAAGTTTCAACATATTTCAATCATGTGTTTTAGTTAGTTAATTTGGAATGGACATTCATCAGGTACTCCTGATGGTAGAGTACTCCCATCCAAACATCAGGAGCTAGATAAATAATTTCTTGAGAATACTGAGTATATTTCACCCTCCCCCACCCCACC
>NW_020799143.1:19154302-19161370 GCF_003259725.1 Athene cunicularia | reverse complement strand
AAGGGAAGGGAAGGGAAGGGAAGGGAAGGGAAGGGAAGGTAAGGGAAGGGAAGGGAAGGGAAGGGAGAGAAAGAATACTAACAAACATCTTTGTGTATAGTACTGATGCTGGCAACCATTTCAAAGCACTAGCCAAGTTGTTACCTTACTCCTCTACAAAAAAAAAAAAAACAACCCAAACCCAAACCAAAACAAAAACCACTACAAATTTGTTTCTGTCAGTGTTTAAGAAGGGTCTACAAACTTTGTTTCTGCCCTTAGCAGAAATAATTTGCACTCGTAAAATTTTTGAAACTTTTCCAAGTCTTAAAAAAATAAAAAGTCATGTAAAGTAGTTGCTGACTGCCTCCTTTTTCAGTTGTACACCCCTGAGGTGTG
Source organism: Athene cunicularia (assembly GCF_003259725.1). Classification (NCBI taxonomy): domain Eukaryota; kingdom Metazoa; phylum Chordata; class Aves; order Strigiformes; family Strigidae; genus Athene; species Athene cunicularia. The sequence goes on along the minus strand of NW_020799143.1, from coordinate 19,160,992 downwards.
TTAGTGAGGCTGTGAAGTTGGATATGTTAGGTGTAGAGTTTATGAATATGAAAAGCAGAAAATTTGCATGATTATGGTGTACCAATCATTGAAATTCACTCCTGTTTGAGCAGAAAGGATGTATCAGTGCATAAAATGTCTAATTAATGAACACTAAATCTTTAAAACAAAAGTTAAACTAAAAATGAAAGTATAAAGAGACAGATTTAACTTCTAAATGCATTTCATTTTTGAGAATCTTTCAAGATCATCTCTGAAGATCTAGTGTCAACACCACTGCAGCTTCAAACCTCATTTCTGCTGCCTATTGCAGTGTTTTAAACTTTTACTTCTAAAATCAAAACAAGAGAATGTAACCTCCCGTTTGTAGATTCTCTTTTATAAAATGAAAGGCTTCAAATGGCACAAGGGCGGCAATTATGCCATCCAAACCCATCATGACGGAGTTCTAGGGATAGCAGTGAAGCAGACTAGAAAAAGGCAAAAGGTATCAAAAGTAAGCATGAATTTTGTTCCATTTATTCCTGTATTCTTTCATGGGGTTTTGGGGTCTTGAGATAAAGAAAACTAACTCACTATTGCATTTCCTTTGGGACAATTATACTCAAATAAGGTAGGAAATGCATTTTGGTGAAATAATACAATAATAGTCAATAACAGCTACGCCACATATTCGTAGTCCCATTATTGGTATAGTTTTTGAAACAGCTAGAACACTCTTTTGAAGTTGGCTGTATTAGAAATTACTTTTAGTAGGCTATATTCTTATTTATTCAGGCAAAATTACTCATAAATATTTTGAAACTGACTATAATAAACAATATTATCTATCTTACTAATTTTAGAGGAAACATATTTCAACATATGTTAAGTAAAAAATATTATATTGTTTTCTGCAGAGATAACATACAAATTTGCTCTCTTAAAGAAATTAATCCTACCCCTCTCTATTACCTCTGCACAAAAAAGTATAGGTTATGAAAACTGGAGCTTACAAGAAGTCAATGGGCCTAGGATACTGGGCAGCCAGGTTAAGCACCACAAAACCATGTTGTTTACCACACTTATTTCCTGTCCTTCATAAACAAAGCAGTCTGACGAGGTACTAATGCATTTTTTCCCTTTGTCTCTACAAAATTTCAGGGAACATTTCAGCTCAGATCTTAATGGTTTATTTAGACTTAACTCACTACTCTTAAGAAGGACATGATCATGAGAAATACGTTCAGACAGCTGAATTGGATAAATATCTAGAACTCAAAGTCTTGCTGAACTGTTTATTTTGCAGATATTCATGTTTTAGTTTTATATATATATATATATATAATTCTTAAGATTAATATCTACACATGAATTATGCTTGACTGCTGAGAATTTGATATTCAGCACAGATTCTAAATTCTGAATTGTTATAAGGAAAATTGTTCTCATGATGTCTGCAAGTACTGGCTGGAAACAAGAAACACACAAAATAGTATTAAAAAATATAAACAGATTCCAGGGTAATTTAAGGATCAAATGGAGGCAGAGTGTTATTTAGCATTAAAAAAGCAAAAGATTTGTTCCTGACATTGATGAGACACAAACAACAAAGAGTCGGACATTTGAAAGGTCTAAATAAAAAAGAAATCTTCACAATATATAATATTAAACAAAAAATTTATCTGACAATTTGTCCTCTACTCATTGTAAGGCAGAAAAACCATGATGATCAGTATGAGAAAAAAAATTAAGTAAATCTGTTTAACAATATTGATCAGATGGAGCTAAAATACAGATATAGATACATGGATCAAGATTAAGATTAACATATAGATATATGTACTGGATAGACTAGAATGAGAAATGAGATGAAGCTGCAAGACTACTGGAATTCTGTGTGTCACCTACACCATGATTTCAGCTTCACCAGAAGGTCATCTTATTTAAATTCTTTGCTGTATGAGATCTTTAATACTGTCAACAGGAAAACAAACAAACAAACCAACCATGATTTTTGGAAGGGATAAAATTTCCATCATTTGGAAATGAGAAAGCATTTTTTAGACTTACCTTAATTGAAAACATAGATTACAGAGATGGATGGGGTCTCAAGGTATCATCTTGTCTGTTTTTGCCCTTCAAGGCAGGCTGTTATTGAAAAGGTCATTACATTACCTCATGCTGACAACGCACAGTGTCACCTCAGTCATTTGTGTTTCTCCTGTGGTCTGAACTTCACAACCAACCTCAATATCTTAGCACAAAGAGACAGAATCGCAGAATGTCTTAGGTTGGAATGGATCTCTGGAAGTCATCTGATCCAACCCTCCTGCTCAAGCAGGGAGATCTAGAACTAGTTGTGCAGGACCATGTCCAGATGACTTATGAATATCTCCAGGGATGGACACTCCACACCAACCCTGGGCAACCTGTACCAATGCTGGGTCAGCATGACAGTGAAAAAATGCCTCCTGATGTTCAGACATAACCTCCCATGTTTCACTTCATGTTCATTACCTGTTGTCCTGTCACCGGACACCACTGGAAAGAGCCTGGTTCCATCTTCTTTACACTTTTCCTTCAGGTATTTGTATTCATTGATGAAATTTCCCCTGAGCCTTCTCCAGGCTGAACAGTCTCAGCTCTCACAACCTTTACTCATAGGAAAGTTGCCCAAGTCTCTTATCATCTTTGTGGCCCTTCACTGCACTCTCTTTAGTATATATCCATACTTATTTTGTAGTGAGAAGCCCAGAACTGGACACAAGACTTCAGGTGTGGACTCACCAGTGGAGAGGAGAGGAGAGGAGAGGAGAGGATCACCTCTCTCAACCTGCTGGCTAAAGTCTTCCTAATGTAGTCCAGGATACCATTGGCTTTCTTTGCCACATGGGGAAGAAAATGTTGATTCATGTTCAACTTGGCATCCACTGGGACTTCCAGGACCTTTTCTCTCAAGCTGCTTTCCAGACAGTTGGCCCCAGAATATTCCTTCCCAGCATGTTCTTCAGGTTCTTCTTTCCCAGATGTAGGACTTTGCACTTCAAATCTTTGAACTTCAGTTGAACTTCACTTTTGAATGGTCAGATCACTTCTCCAGCCTGTTGAGGTCTCTCTGGATGGCAGCACAACTCTCAAATGCATCAGGTTCTCCTCCCGGTTTTGTGTTAGCAGCAAACTTACTGGGAGTACACTCTGCCTCATCATCCAGACCATTGTTGAAGATGTTGGGCAGGAATGGACCCAGTATTGACCACTAGGGTACAGTGTTAGTTATTATTCTCCAAATAGGCTTTGGACCACTGATCACCACCCTCTGGGCCTGACCATTCACCCAGTTTTCCATCAGCCTCACTGTCTCCTCATCCAGCCCATTCTTCATTAGCTACTCTACAAGGATTTTATGGGAGACAGTGTCAAAAGCCTTGCTAAAGTCAAGTCAGGCAATATCACCTGCTGTCCCTTCATCCACCTTCATGTTGGTGAGGCATGATTTCCCCTTTGTGAATCCATGTCGAATACTGATCATATTGATGCCTTTCAAGAGTCTGGAAATGGTTTCCAGCTCTTCCATCACCTTCCCAAGTATTGATCTGAGGCTGATGAGCCTGTAGTCCTCTGGTTCCTCCTTCTTGTCCTTTGGGAAGATAGGAGTGACAGTTAACACCTGGCCTGTCTACTCCTAAGAGAAATGTCTGTGAACATAGTTTAGCTTTGAAACCTCATGATTTTGCTGGCTCCAAATAATATTTTCTCTGCATTTTGATTCCAGTTCAGACAAACCTCTGTCTTTTAGAGCCCATTTAAATCCTAAATCAAATTATCTGAGACACCAAATATTCAAAACAGACCATAAATTCCCGAATAAACAAAATCCCTCATCCCTGTGGACGGATATCTGACACTTAACTATGTGATTTTGTAGTCCACAGGGTAGTCTCAGCTGAAAAAACTTTTTTCATTATTGATATTTACCTAATTTGGTGCTTTGAAAGCACCAATGTATGCTCCAGTCCAGGGGACTACTACAGTAAAAGAAATTACCATAAACTCTACAGTAGTCAAAGCTTAGTGAACCATTAAAAACAAACCAGCTCAATGAACCGAGCAGTAACAACAAAATAAAAATACACTGAAAGCATGCCTAGGGCAACAACATTTGTTTTCCTCCCATCTCTAATATTGACTTCAATAAATGACAAAAAGGTCCAATAATTTCTTTGTTGCCCTCCCTGCCTGGACTTCCAAGACTTTCAGACAGATTTGCAGCATAGCCTCTTGATTTGATGGTCTCCATCATAAATTCAGAGTTTTATGCAGAAGTGCTGATGGCTTTCCATTCCAGTTTGTCAGATGGTGCATCCAGGATGAAGGCCTACCTCTGATAATGCTGGTTTTATGTGGCGTGTGCTTGTGTGTGTGCATGTGTATGAAGTACTAGCCTATACACCACAAAAAAGTGAGTTCCATCCAAGACTTTATTGCAGCTCTATTGCTCTAATCAGAGCAGAAGTCCCTTTGGATGACTTCAGAAAGCTGGAGTTTACAAGTGACAGAGTTTACAACCTTCAGTCCTAGGGCTTCTTTAATCTGTTTAGTCCAAATCTAGTCAGCATGCAGCAGGCATGGCATATATGTTACTATGATGAAAGTGATACTCTTCTTCAAACTCATTAATAAGGCACAACAGTCATTAGTGTAATCTAGAACTGACTGAACAAAAAGCCATTGGTCAGTATGAGAGTTCATATCATATTTTCTGTGAGCTTGCTGCCATCACCATTAAAGCTGGAAAAAATTAAGTGCCTTTTTTCTTGGGGCATCTCAATTGAAGAATGAAGAGGAAAAAGTGTCCCATTACCTTATCTGCCAACTTCATTAACAGGGAAGTGTTCTGAGTTCTTTGTTTGTTCTACCATCCTTGAGAAAAATGGTTTTGGATTTCACTGAAATGTACAAGTAAATTGACTAAACTGATAAAATATGGGTAGGCTATTATCAAAGTCTCTGAAGTGATGTTGGCTTCTAACTCCTTCTCTCACATACCCAGTTTGCATTTCCCTCTAGCCACACTGTGCATCAAGGGTGGCTGTCAGTAAGGATAGCAAGAGGACTGCTAGCAAGGTGCCAAACAGAGGTGCAGAGGGACTAAGCTGCCCAGGAGGTGTCCTTGCTACTGTCTGAATTTCACTTCTCAAAATCCTGTGGCCAAATGGACTATTAATTACACTACTTCATAAAGTAACAGATGAGTTTAGGTGAACAATTTGTTCCTCCTCTCTCCTGGGAAGTCCACTGTTTGCAAAGTGGAAACTAGACCTGTAGAAGTATTTCCTGTGTCTTCCTAATCAGGCAATGAGTACAGGAGAACAAACCTTGAAAATATAGAATGAGCAGCTAGACTCCAATGGCACCAAAATCAGATGCCAAATACAGTAAGGCTGACTTCAGTATGATTTTAAAAGCTGTTTTATTTTTGAGTTCATCTCCAAATGTAAGAGGGAGCACAGTATGCTGCTTTTGTGTTATGCTCTCATCTCCTGGACTTCACAGATGAGACAATGGCATTTGATATGGAGATGCACAACTCTTGGCATTATTGATCATGTCTGCACTATCAGACATGATCAATAAGCTGACAAATGCGCAATCCCAGTACACATTAGGTTTTATCAAGCAGCAGAGTCAGACCAACTTGGGGGCACTTTCGGTTTTGGTTGGTTTCAGGGGAATTACTAGGCATTTATTGGGGTTCTGTTCATTAAACTAGTGTTGCCCAACATATGTAAGAAGATAAACTTGACAAACAAGCCATACAAATGCCAACTCTTCCACTCAGCGTTCCCCACATTTTAAAGATGAAATTTTGTTTATCCATGAGTCTCTCCTTTACATGTTCTCACTTGGAATGTGACTTGAAGGACATCTGAGAACAACGTGGGAGAGTAAGACAGAGGCCAGCTGCTTGTGACAAATAAAGCATCAAGAGTTAGAAGCATAAATAACAATGAGGGTACTGTACTCAAGCTATTAGCAGAAAAAGCCAAAGAGAACTTCTACTTAAGTCAAAGCATCCCTCAGAAAAGCCAGTGTATAATTTTACCTGGTATATATTTTTAATTATTCACAACATTCAATTTAAACACTGCTTGGTTTTTATCAGGTACAATCACTTGCAAAAAAAACCCCAGACCTAGTACATCTCCAGAAGGTAACAGAGATATTTCAAGCTAATTTTTGAAAAAGAGAATACTGTGCTTAATAATATTTTCAAAATATATGGAAAATACATGTGGACCTTATTCTACTCACAGTGCCTCTATTGTTATACACATAGTAGCTCTCAGAAAAAGCACAGGTAGCAAAACTTCATTTCCCCAAAATGCACTTCAATATATTTTAAGTATAAAAATCTAATTTAAAATAATGTCAGCATCTTTTGCCTGTAGAATATGAGGCTCAGCATCTTTAAATTATTTAAGAGGTCCTCAGAGAGTCAGTTATGCTTATAACGTCAGATTTACTCAAAGAAATGGAAAGAGCAAAGCAAAGTGTTGAATAAGGACTTCCTGTGAGATTTTACGAAGTTATTTTTTACTGCCTGTAATTGAAGCAGCATTCTCACCTCTCAGTTTTAGTCAAAAATATATGTTGTATAACTGCAACTTGTTTAACTTGTTTTTGTTTCTTCTCCCCCCCCCCCCCCCC
>NW_020799143.1:19123610-19154252 GCF_003259725.1 Athene cunicularia | reverse complement strand
CCCCTTTCTTTTTATAAATAGAGTAGGTCTGCTCTACTGAACTGCTCTTTTTCCCATGAGGATTCATTCACAAATAAATACAAGCTCTAACAAGACTCAATTGAAAATATATTTATATAGGTGGTAGTTACAAATGCTATGTATGTCTCCTCCTAAAAGAAAAAATATAGAATTGTTTGAAACTCTAATGATCTTACCAATACCATGTCCGACATATTTTGTTCCCCTTTATTGTGATAGAAAGACCAGAGCTAATATTAACAGTTTATATTCAAACAAATGATGAATGTCAGGATTTGTGCAGTGTCACATAAGTGCCATAGTTTGCCATTGCAAGTACACTTTGAAGATATAGCCAAAAAGTCTATCCTAGTATCAGCCATAATATTAGGTTAGCTGAAAAAAATATTCTTCTTAGAGTTGTTGTTAATGAAGGTTATCTTTCTTTGCTAGGCATTCTGGAGTCCAGGGCATAAAACAAAGTCTGTCCTATATGTACTATATTTTCCCATGCATATGCCCCAATTTAACTGTTAAAAAAACCCTATCCTCCCCAAGCAAATGTTTTGTCAGTAGAATGGATTAAGGATATGTGAGAGAAGACCTTTAAATTATTTATGACAGTACCAGGTACATGTTCGTATTCAAATGTTGTATACACTTGCACACTTTTTGTCTTAACTCAGACATTTCTTTCTAATTTAATGAGGTCTTACAAGTCCTAAGACTAAACTGAGAGCTTCATCTCTGTTCTGAACCCATCTTTAAAACCATTTATTCAGATGTTGCAATCAAAAAGTTAACACACATTAACTGTATGACTTCACTGAGAAAAATCTGCATAGGGATGCATGTGTTTGTTGCTGTTTTCTGTAACCAATCACATAACATGCTGACCAGCAGTACCTCTTGTTCTCTCTGCATCTCAGGTGCTTCTTATACCTCTTTAATAAAAAAGAGGAACTACTGATCCCTCTTTGCTTTGACACCCTTTTAGCACTAATGAGGAAATTAGAAAGTACACAAAGAACATCTATCAGAACTAGAACAAGGAGAACAGGCCAGTTCCTTCTTTACCTCCAAACACCTTGTACTGGCACACCATGTACTGTTCGTGTATGAAACACTTTGTATTTGAACTAGAGCACAAGCTCTCCAGGGAAAAGATGCATCATCTGATTTGCTTTTGAACTGAGCGCACACATATTGACTCTCTGTACACAATAAAAAGCATTGGTAGCATTCATAATGTTAATATTTTGGGAAGAGATTTCTCATTAACTGAGATAAATAGTTCTCCTTTTAAATCAAAAATGAAATAAAACTTGGGTGTATTTACACAGTTCATAAGACGACATGCAGTGGTCATACCGTTTGACCTGAGGAGCTTTGGGTAAAGCTGATTAACAATCTTTTGAGCATGCGTGTCCCTGCTTCAACTCACAGGCTGCTAGGTGACTTGCATGCTGAAACTCACCCAGTCACATTTCATCCCCGCTGAAGAACAGACGCTTCCAAGGACAAGAGCTTCTCTCTAGGGTCAGACGTTTTCCACCCCTCAGTTTTGCTCAGTAGCTTAGCTCTGGGTCTATTCATAGGACCACTCATTTCAGAGGAAGCTGCAGGCTGAGTATTTTTAAATGGGTCTGAATACTGTGAATAACACAGCAGCAGCAAAATGTAAGATGACAGAAATCTAACTGTGCCATTGTTTCAAGAATCATCTTCACCACAGGTAGATTTATCTACTGTATCTTAACTCTAATATAGTAAGCATTCTGTGTCTAGTGAGGGGAAATACAATCAAATAATTCAATATGAAATCTAATTGGTTTTGATGTTCAGAGATCTGCCAACCCACAGCTGCCACATGTTGGTAGATTAAGGAGAGACTGCAGACACAATGCATGCACCACTGTCATTCATATCATGTTTTAATTCTTTGACATTAAAAATCCAATTTGAGGTTGTATTGTATGGAAATAAACGGCTCAAGGCAGATGCTTGACTTTAACCTTCTGTGCCAGAAATCATCTTGTTCATTAAAGCCTGGCAAATGGAATAGCAGTTTATTTAAACAGAAGATGAAAGCTGTGCAGATTTGAAATTGTTCATCATTTCATAGGAACAAAGATGCATCAAGTATACCTGAATTCAGTTTGACCACTGTTCCTTGCTTCACACTTCAACTTCTTCCCTTTTCCTCAGCAAATCATTTATAGCACAGGAGAATTAGAAAGAATTATTCATATTCTAAGATTAGACTTGGGTAGTACCGTTTTGCCTCTCCCCCTCACTGTCCCACCTTTAATTAAGATATATCTTCTAAGATTTGTGCCAATCTCATCTGGCACAAAATGGTGAAGCTATACTGAAGCCACTGTTCATTTACATAGCAATGAATCCCTTAGCCTTCATTTTATAGTCTGACTTCAGCTTCTGCAAGTTTCCATCCTTTCCATCCCCCATCAATATGATGGCTGTGACACCAACTCTCTTGGCATTGTGAAAAGGAAGACCTCTAAGTCTAGATCACTTGCAACAGTGTTTGGATAGCAAAGGGCCTTATGAAAGAAATTCATGGCTGATTTCTAAACCCCTCCATATTCCAGAAAAAATATTGGTTATTTTGGTAGTAAGTTCAGTGACTGACCTCTGTAGAGAATATAAGAAAAATTAGAGTAAACAAGTTAGAGATGATCAACAAAGCAGCAGCATTTCAATTTATTATTTTTTTTTGCCATCTTCATCTTGCTATTGACATTAATATTTTTTCTCTAGCAAAATCAAAGAATGTTCCTATTGTCATTTATTAGTACCTGAGATAGAAGTAGCTTTTTTCCTAATGTAATATATTACGTTTCATATTTATTAATTTTCACTGTCATGTCAAAAAATCTTGAACCTAAATTTGAGATTTTTTTCAATGGATAGTGTAATAGGAATAAGAAGGCACAATAATTCTTTCAGTTTGGAAATGGCGCTTGAAAAAGATTGCATAGGATATGTGGAGTTCCCAAAATGTGTTTACAGTGGTCTCCATCAGCACTAAGCATCCTCAGAGATGCCAGAGCATAATTTTTTTCATAAGCAGGAAAACTAAAGAATATTGAATAAGTAACAAGACCTAACAACTGTGCATCTTGGATGCCAGCTTATTTTGCACCTCATTTTTTAGGCTGGAACAGAAGCATGTAATCTCCTAGTACTAGCTCTAAGATTTGAGTATTAAAGATCAACTTTAATAACCTCATAGCTCAATTTTAAAGGAAAATAATTTCACATATTCATAAAAATATTTCTCATATTAATAAAAATATTTTCCAAATTCAAACGAATACATTTTAAAGAATTGAGCTAAAGTCAAAGGTTCAAATTATCTCACTGTTTTTCACATGATATGCCTAATGGCTAATTAATGTCTTGAATGTACACATTCGAAATCACAGTCTTTATCAAGAAGTATTATGTACTGATTTCACATCTTTCAGAGTGCATAACATTCACAGAAAAAAAGGGGGGAAGGCAATGCATCTCTGCAAAAACACTCTACCCCCAATTTACATAGTGTGCATAAACATGCATAAGGACTATGACTTAATTTCAGTATCTTCAAGCATTCTCATAAGATTTGTGTGGCATGCCTATAAAATAGTTGTGATCTTGAAACAGGTGGGAAGAAACACATCAAAATATGTAGTTTGACCCTCTTCATCTGAAAGACTTTTGAACTCTTAAAGTTGTTGTTTTCTATGGGAAACTTTCTTTTCAAGACTGTATCAGAGAAGAAATCCTCCCCAAAACCCCCACAAGCTTATGAAAACAATGGGTCTTCAGTTTTCTTTCTTAGAAGACATGTGATCTTGTCCATATGATTGTTATGCTCTGTTTTAATGACCTGCATTTTAAATCCTGACACGTATTGGAGAGCTCTTTTCATAACCCCTCTCGTAGTCCAAATCCTAATAATTGCCCACCTCTGTGACCTCAAGAGCAAAAAAATAAATATTTTTTGTTATGAAATTCATATGTATATTGTCTAAAATATTTGCTTTACCTTCATGTCCCTTGTGCAATAAACCTATTAAAAGTGTGCCAGTATATTTTGTAATTAGTCTTCAGTTTCTAGAACAGCATTAGCCTAGTTCTTTTAGTCTTCGTTGTGGGACTCTCTCAATCATTTTTTGGTCTCTGTTGATGTTTGGATCTTTCTCCAAGTTGTACTAGAGTGTCTGCAATATTATTACCAAGTCATTTTTCTTCTGCGAATATACTGCGCCATGCATCTTTTCTGATCACATTCACCTTTCACACCTTCATTATTTAAGTGAATTATTGTAAAATCTTGTTAATGCCAGTTATACTTTTTTCTTTCTCTTTGTCATTTCCAAATGATGGGCATATAACTTATAATAGTAGTTCTCATTAGTACATATATATATATATAAATTATGGCCCTCAAGGTCATCCAGTTCTTCCTATGTATCAGGATATGTCTGCTTTTTATCTCTATTAAAAATATCCAGCAAGATCAGTTCCAGAATTTATTTTTGATGAACTCTGTTGGTGTCCTCTTTCCAATCTGAACTGAAAGAGAACCTATTGAACAGCTGTTGCTTATTCTGCAGAAAGCTTTTAGTCATGGTAGAAATTTTGATCCCTTTTCTCCAACTTAGATAATCATTCCCCTTTCCACACTATAGTGTTTACCAGTGCACAGATACATGGAGAATATTGCATTTTCTTCACCTATGGTTTTGTAAAAAGCCTTAAGGTAATTGGGGCCCACTGTGACAATGTATCTTTTCTGGAGAGAATAGTCTTCCATTACAAATTAATATAGTTAATATTCTGTTTCACATATAAAATGGCTGGAAATATCTCTACAGTATTTTCCTTTGAGTCTTGGTGCATTCCTGTCATGACAGGAACTATCTGCCAACTCTTCATCATAAAGTACTATCTATCAACTCAGAGAAATCAGTCTAGTACAGGTCTCAGTTGTATGAAAGGTTGCAAAGAATTAATAGCATACAGTATATATAAATTTTATAGTTTATATTATGGTGTCCTGTAGAGGCTTCGTCCTTTGTGTGGTATTATACAAAGACATAGATGATGCATAAAACAAATGAAGAGTGTCTTCTAATTCATCAATGACCTTAAAGATGACTCAGCTTATGTAAAGATTTCCCTTGCTCAAGATGGTTCTGTAAATTGAGGTAGTACATATACTTTGAAATATTAACAGTTCAGGGTTTTGTACAATCATCTGCTCACTGAAAACTTTTAAACTTGAAATGAGAATAAAAGTGTATTTGCCTGTCTTTTTTTTTTTTAAAAAAAAACACAAAAAAAACAACCTATAAATCTTGTAAATAATTCAACTGTTCTAAGAGTAAGACTACAGACAAGCTCTAAATGTTAACAAAACTGTTAATGTTAACATTAATGTAAACTGTTAATATTTTGTTAACTGTTTAACAAAAATAAACATTTATCGATATTGAATTATGCAACAAATGTGAGAACAGCAAGATGCAGAATGTGGTACTCTCTGGCTATTTACACTTCTCTCATCCAATACAGGGCAAATTTCTTAATCTTATATTGCAGAAGTCACTAAGACAGACATGCTGAATCCATGTATTTCAAGCTAGATATAGTTTTTTGAGAGTATTTTAAAATATTTTTCCAGGGCCATATGCTACAGTTTAGTGATAAGAATGCATATAGAAACAGAAAAGATTAAAAGTCTTTTTCCTTCTTTGGTACCATATGATAGTCCTTTTATCCTATTAAAGTTCTGACAAGTGTCATTTAGTTAAAGCAACTATAATTCTATATTTCTATTGTGCTGTTGAAAACATCTGTTTCTTCAGGACTGGAATCACATTCAAGAGAAGCAGAAAATACAGGGTTTTTTCTTCATAAAAATTACTCATTAGCCTCACAATTTTACAGTTGATTTTACCCCACCATATCTTCATCGTAATCCAATATATTTTAGGACTTAAAAATATCCACTTTTTAGAACAAGTAGTTTAAGTTCTCAGCTTCAGCAAGAACAGAATATGCTAGGCCTCAGGGAAAAGTGGGAGATGTCCCTTTTTCTTTTTTTCTCTTTATTAGTTTATTAGAGCAAGTTCTGCCAGACACAACACTAAGGAAGACCCACAGATTTATAGTAGTGCTTTCTCTTGGCTAAAATATAGCTAGCTTATGCATGTTCTTGTTTTTCAGTTGAGAGTTTTTTTAACAAGTTTGCTTTAAAAAATATATATATATTTTTTAATGAATGTCTATGTAGTGGAGACTACGTTGCTATAATTTTTTATTTTCTATGGTATGCTCACAAATTCATTTTAGAAGGTCACTGAAATCAGTGGGACGGCTCACTGCCTGTGCTTCAGTCATCTGTTGGTCTGAGGCCAGAGTTCTCATCACTTGCAGCAGAAGAAAACTAAAAGGGCAGAATTTAGTTCATGCTAACCTCTTGCTATTTAATGAGTATAGTGCCTTGTACAGCTGCAGCTGGTACTTCATACAGCTCTGCAGCTTGTCTGTTTCTTCCACCAAACCAGGACAATATTGTTATGCAGCCTACTTTCATTCTGCAGAAGGATTTCTTTTTCATGAAATGGGTATAGCAAACCACTTTGACAATAAAAGGTACACTCTGTTCAAAACCTATTTCTTCTGTAAGCATGAGAACATCTTGTTATGCAGGATGCTTCATCAGCATTCTGACTGCAGTTTACCAAAGAAGACAGAATATTGAGACTCTATATAAATTCTATTAAAACAAATGCTTGGACCCCACATGTTTCTTGACAGGAAAGAGACAAACAGCAGGTACAGTAACAGGTCTTTTCATAGGCTTATCAGCATAAACCAATACAAAATAATTTTTATTTCTATACTATAAGGCCTTTTATTTTTCCTCGTAATGGATTATAAACCAGGATCAGAGTAGCATGTTTACTGGCACATTTGACTCCCAAGTTTAGACTACATGACCTGATTTGAATACCCTCAAGATAGTTGTCAGGTGCTGAGGCTTTGAAAATCTCAGCCTTTTCATATAGGTATCTACTTGATCTACAACACTATCATCAAATCCATAATTTCCCTATTCAGTGAATTGTGCCCCAGAATCATGTACCTAAAGTATTACTGAATTTTCTCTGACTTTCAGACAATGGACATTTTTGTTAGCCTAAGGGATTTGCATTCCATAATAACATGAAACATATATTTGGAAATGTAAACAACACTGTTAACATTTCAAATAATTTTAGTAATATAGGAATTTATGCTGACATTAAAAGCTATACTAAATTGCTGCTTGGGTTATTTTGAGAATATCTCTATTACTAATATGACAAAAGATGACTTTAATGGCATCATAAGCTAGAAACATGAAAGCATTATTAAAACCTGCTTCATAAAGAGTTATCAGCCTGCTATCAGTTAAACTGTTCAGACGTGATGAAATTTCAAGCTAAACACATTGGACGACTTCATACACTTTTAACCAGCAGTGCTGTAAATTCAATAGTAATGGATATGCAAGCTAAGAGAAAAGAAAAAAAAAAAAAAAAAGGATTATTTTTGACAATATAGTCCAGAATAAATATAATAGGATGAAAAAAAAAAAAATACACACTTTCTGAAATCAAGCCACATATTCTGAGAATCTTTCTTTCCTTGGTTATGACCATGAAACATTTGTTCTGTTAATTGCCCAGTCCTGCCATTTCTTCTTGGAAACATGACAGTTTAATTTATCCAATGAAATCAGTCACTTTAAGATCTTATGTATTTTTAAGATGCAGAGGAGCTATACTCTGCATTCCTTTTCATTAATTATTTACCTCTCTGCAGGGTAAAACATTTACTTTACATGTTCCATTCTTTCCCCTCTAAAATGCATATTGGACCTGGGTAAAATATGAAACATCTGAAAACCAGACCTGATTGTGGGCAAGATGGTAGCCATTTGTTTGTGGAGATGTTTTAATGAAAGATTAGAGACATATTTTTGGAGATCATATCTCTGTTCAAAACCAGTAGATTTGTAAACATTATAAGGTCTGGGATCCCCCTCATCACAAATTTCTTGAAATGATTTTGGCAACAATGATTTCAGGAAAACAGAAAACTAAGGATGTAATATAATTCTAATGCAGTTCAGATTTAGATCTGCATAATTCTTATAATTACAATCCAAGGGAAAAGAAAATATTCTGATTCTGGAAAACATTCTGAACCATATACATCTGCTTAGAGGATCAAGATCTTGTAATGTTCTCTGCTTGAGTTATATTAATGGCACATTTTAATTAAATGGCAAATAATGTCCACATAATGATAAAAAGTCCTGCAAGAACTTCAGACATATGGAAATATACAAATCTATTTCTGATTACAGAACCAAATAATAGGTACACCTAATATATTAATAGCTAAAGCAAAGTTTCCCAGCAACTAAATTTGCTCATAGAAACTACTGGAAGCAATTATACTTCCTACCATTTGCATATTATTTGCATATTATTCCATCCTGCCACTGAACCCCTCCTGCTTCAGTTGGTTTACAGGAGATTTTTCACATTATAATGGAGTTTAGATAGCAAATGAGGCAACTGACTCATTGGTCTCACAGAGGTGAGAGCACACAGGTCAAAACCAGAAAAAAACCTTGAGCTGGGAAAAGGAATGGAGTCAGCTAGAAGAAGAAGGCTTTGAGTTTTATTTATGCATGAAATTTGCAGTGTTCTTTGGATAATTCAGATGCAATTACAGTGATAAGTAGGCAGTGATTTGCAAGGTTAGCCTGTAGTCCTAATGCAGAAAACTGCTTCAGCAGAACAGCTTTATATTGACCATATTCATGCCTCTTGCAAACCTCTGGGGCTAAACATCATTGGTCCAAATTGTTCTTCACTGCGTACAGTTTGTGTTTTATTTACAAGTGTGGTAGCAGAAGCTTTCTGGTTGAAAGGTCATCATGAATAATGCACAAGCTATAAATGAGAGCAAGCAAAATAAAAAAGGATAAAGGGGCCAGAATTATTTCTTTAAGTCTTGGGTGCTATGGTAAACATCACTTTCATTGAGATGTTATTTTTCATCCAGCTCAACTCCACGGTGTATTCTAAAGATAGCACCCACTACAGATCACCTAGTTACAATGACTTGAGTACCTGTGTCTTGGTCCATTTCTGAAAGCATAACACAACATCATTAAATTAAGTAAAAAATAGGAAATAAAGAGTCTTTTTGCCACATTTCATAGTTCTCAGGGATTCTGTGAGCCAAATGGTATCCCAAGTGCACTCACTTTGTAAGAAATATCTTTTAAAAAAGACAATGAAACTTTTTCTTTATTATGTTGTTAATAGTTTCCCCAGTGAGCTAGAGTTGTTTGCCAGGTATAGATCATAGCACCAGGAAGAGCTAGGGGTGATACTTGACTCAGCTTGTTATTAAAGCCACTTCTGGAGCTAGAAGCAGAAACAACAGGAAAAAGATACTTCGCCCATTGACACCCAAGTCCCACAGAGGGTGATGGACATAGAATGTATATTTCAGCCTCAATAGGCAACGTGGTCTTTTACCTATTGCAATAGCTCATCAAAATGTACACAAGATTTGGCAAGTCCACTGGGTATGTCTGACTCCCACAGAAGGCACGTAACAGGCTTGTGGGATTTTCTCTGTTCCTTCCAGTACAGACAGCCAGAGTCTGGACTAGAATTAGTAGACACCAGCTGGATATTTCTGCTAATTGCTTTAGACTCCTCTTAGTGACTTACTGAGGCATCAGGAACAGACCCCAGCTTTTCTGTTTAACAGACAGGAGAGCTGGAAGTCATTCACTGTTATCCTGCTTCCTTCTGGGGCGAATGGTGAAGGCAGAAGTTAACCCAACCCTTGCCTTTCATGTATAACAATATCTGCTTGTACTTAATAACAAACAGGAGCACTTCTCATCAGTTTGCTGAAGAGTAGAAGGCCGTTCAGCCATATGTTTGTATAACATCCCAGTGGAACACTTGAATCGTTATTACTTACACACATGAGATGATCATTAATGTACTTACATCGGAGTCAAACTTGTCTGGCAATTGAATGTTAACTATAGAGGAAATTTTACAGTATCTTTATGTGTGATGCACTGGAACAAAGCATTCTGAGAAAGGCAAGATGCATCTATATTTTAAAGCTTACTAGTTATGCTGAGTTTAAGAGGTGATTAAAGTTTAGCTTGTTTATAGAAGGTGAAATTCCCAAATTGCTGTACTTTCATATACTTAATTAACAGAAGCCCAGACTAAATAATGTCAGTTTTCTAATCCTCCCAATATAAAGGCAATTTTGAGATGAACTTAAATGGAAATAAGTGTCAGTTAGCCTACTATCTCTAGAATCTCTAACCTTTAAAGTAAGTAAAAGCCCTGCAACCCCATTCACAATACAGATTTTTGTGACAAACACTGTTATCAAGAATGATGCTAAAGAAGCTGGAAGATTATATTTCAAAACTAAAGAAAGAAAATTTGTTTACAGCATTTTAATTTTTCTAGTTTCCTTCCCCTCCTCTGTTTTTATAATTGAGACTTCAAAGATTTGAAAACTTCTACAAAATGCCAAGGTGAAGTCTATGCTATGGAGGCAGTCCTGAAAAAATGTGCAATTTCAGCAGCAGGACAGACCTGCCGTGTGCGCAGGGCAGACCTGGACAGAGTAGACCAAAGCAAACTGCTCTTCTGTCGTGCTCCCTGCATGTAATACCATGCACAAAAAGATCATGTTATGCCTATGGCCTTCCTGCAGTAGTGGATCAACACTGTATAGCCCAGATGAAACTCCATTGCCTTGAAAACTTCATTAGACATGGGTGTTACAAAGGATAACTAACAGAGAAGGAAAAACCACTTTTTTATTCCCTACTCTGTATGTGAAGCAATGGTATCTGGACACCAGGAAACTTGCTCTTAGATCTCACTCCATGTTTAAAAGATTTAGCCTGGCTTCTGTGTCCGAACACTGTGCCATGCCTTTCTCCTACTTCAGTTCTCCAGTATTGCACTGGACGTGGAAAGTTGCAGACAGTTCCCAGCCTCCTCAGTATACTCTTGGCAGCATTATGCCTTCACAAATATAACAGATACAAATTTAAGCTACTCATATCTAGGGGATATCTCTTCATGCACTGAGAAACTTTTCTTGTGTGCATTGAGACCCTCTTCCTTGAAGAGCCACTACTGTGATGTGAATGAACCAAAGAAAGTAAGAGCAGAGGAAAACAAAATAACAGAAAATAATCGCACTGAACGATTGGAGATTGTTAAAGTGGACTCACCCATATATAGCCTGAAATCAAAACAAAATAAAACAAAATAAATGACAACAACAAAAAAAACCCAGTAAAAATATGAGTGTGAATAGATCATCAGTGATAAGCAGTAGGAAGCCTCATGGTGCGCTTTTTTTTTTTTTTTTTTTTTTTTTTTTTTTTTTTTTTTTTTTTTTTTGTCAGGTACAACAAAAACTATGGAAATCAAAAAAGGACAAATTTGCAAGGAAACAGTTGTCCAGGCTTTGGTTGAGGTAGAGCTAATTGTCTTTCTGGTTTTGCTTTTGGTTTTTCTTATTAGTAGCTAGAATAGTGCTATGTTTTCGATTTAGTATGGGATTTGATATGAGAAGAATGACGATAATGTACTGATGGTTTTAGTTGTTGCTAAGAAATCAAGGACTTTTCAACTTCTCAGGTCCTAATACTGCACAGGTACACCAGAAGCTGGTGGGAGCATAGCCAAAAAAATGGACCCAAATTGGCCAATGGAATAGTACATCTCATCTAATGTCATGCTCAGTATGTAGATAAGGGTGGATTTGGAAGATCACTAGGGTTTTTGGGATGGTGGTTTAAGGATTCTCTCTTCTCTGGGATCGCTAAATGGGAATGGGCTGGGTATTTGTGAGCAGGTGATGAGCAGACACACTGAGCGTAACTAATTTATATTTTCGATTTTACTATTATCATTATTATTTTAATTTTATTTCAATTATTAACTTGTTTTTATCTCAACCTATGAGTCTTATCCTTACCCCTTCAATTCTCTCCCTGCCCCCCAGGTGTTTGGCGGCCAGCTGAGTTTAAACCTCAATGACACTGAAGACAAGTGTTCTGTCAGGGTCCAAACCCCTGTAAATTGACAATGTTTTGGATGGATGTGGATTGCACAAATCCACAGAGCTCCACTGGTTTACATCATCTAGAGAAACACATAAGAAATGGTGATGCTGTCCTCTAGTTTAAACCCTGTTTAGGTAGGTAGTTCAATACTCAGTGAGTGTTCCCTGCCTGCATGTTTTGCTTTACTTGTATTTTCTGGGTCTGGGGTACCTCTGAAGATCTGAGGATAGGGGTGGAAAATGAGATCCTTCAGTGAAACTCAGCATGTTTTTCTATCAACAACTCTTAAACTAATACAGTATTTTGAGATTACAAAGTGTTGATAATTTCTGTTTTCTATTATAGCAGCAAACAAAATGATCCACCAAATTAACTCTTCAAATACTGAAATGGAAAAGAAGTATCAGTACATTAAAGCTTGAAAAGGTAGGTGCTTGTATTTTTCAGGATGTCTAATGACTAAGTCGAGGAGTGTTGTTTCAGATGCTTTCAGCTATTAATTATGTTTCTAACATTCTGGATCAAACACTCTGCAATGAATTTGTGGTTTGATTTATTTTTTAGTACCATAATTACAAACTGTAAACAACTTTCTTTTTCCCTAAAGGTTGTGTAACTTTATGAAAAGAGAGGGGAGGGGTGGAGGGTGCAGAACAACAACAACAAAAGAATCTATTGAAGTAGAAATTAAATTAAAAAGGGATGTTTGATATGATAAATAATGACTAGATAATGGGTTTCACTGGGATATGGAAATACATCCCACAAAGAGAGCAAAAACCTGTGTGAAGGGACTTGGGGAAGGACAGCCCCATCCTGTTTCATTTTCCCTCATCCTTGGTGTTGCCGTCACCAGGACAGGCCTTAATGACAATCCATGGTTGAGTCAGCTCACACAGGACACTCCTTAGGAATGACTGTGGTTAGCAGAGCAACTAATACATCATTTTATTTGTTTTGTAGACAAATGGAGCGGAAGAAAGTAGGAGGTAGTCCATGTATTCGATGATTGTGAAGAAAGAACAGTTAAGAGGCACTGATGACATTTAATCAAGATATCTAATTTTATTCATCTTCTATTGAGTACTTTCACTTTATTGGTTGATTGTCCAACACACTCTTGAACATCTGACAATCTGTTGGACTAGACAGTCTCTAGAAATTTGCCTTTGCATGGAAGAGTAGCAGGTCTGTAAACCTCAGGACACCAGAATACCTTACATGTTTTAGGTGATTGAGTTGTATCTATCATGAGAACAGGATTGGGCCAAAAAGCATATAGTGGAATAAACTTAGATGAAATACCAACAAATATCTTTAGAATTGTATTTAATGATCACTGTCCTCTTTAGCTGCCCTAGCTTGTGAGCCTGCATCATTAGACCTGCCTCAGATCTAATGAGACTTCTTCAGAGCTCACAAAACCATACAGAAGTTCTGAAGCCCATTCTTTTCATCTCTATCACTGGAGATGGCTCTTGAAACAGTTCAAGCAGATGCCTGAGTGATCTATTGCTTTTCTAGTCTGGGATGCACTGGTTCATTTTTTTAATAATTTCGTTCCATGTTCCTTGTGATTAAGCAAAGGGACCTCCCATAGTAATTTGAAGAATTAATAATTTTCTGGGTTCCACCAATCTAACATTGCTAAATTTAACTCAGAGTTTTATTTCTTAATGAGTACAGATTGGTTGTGAATTTGTTTCTCCTACTTCAAAGTATTACACGACATAGTAGTAAATCTGATATAGGAACCAGTAGATTTATGCAGCCCTCAGCAGTGTGATATTTTTAATTTTCCTGTGAGAAATTTGGACACCCTGGATTTTACTTAAATTCAGCAAAAGAATGATTCAGGCAAGAACTGCAATGCCATGAGTTCTCTCACTCAGACTTCATTAGATTTTTGGTAATCCTCTGGGACACAGTCATATTTAGTTTCACAAAAGTTGAGGAATTGACAAATTTGTGTTAATATAGCTTCTCCCAGTGATGGAACCTATGTGCCAAAAATAACCTAAAGAAAAATCAACACCAGCATAACTATTTTAAGAAGAAATTACAATAGATGAACAAGAACTTTATGAAAGAGTTTTATTCCATGGCTTAACATGATATATGTATCACACATTCTCTTTAATGTGCAATTTCAGGATTAGCAGAACCTTTATTAGTAAGCATTATTTTGACTTCCAGATTGGGAAGGAAGACAGTTAGTTTCCATCAGATGCATATCAAATTTTGACTTTCAAGCAAAGAGTTCAGGTTTTATTTTCTTCCAGCTAAAGTTTTCATTTCTGTTCGTGGATTTTTAGTCTTTCAAAGGAGAAAATTTAATGTGCAGCTCCTTCATCAGTCTGTGTATGAAAGTGATTAACCCATAGTGCTTCTGTTTTAGCTTTAAATATTAATGTGTTCTTTTTTTGAAATGAAACATTTTAGGTTGTATATACCTCTTACAATGTTAAGAACACCTGCAAATCTATTAATGGTGGTGGTAGTGGCTTTGACAGAAGTAACAGTATGACCACAGAGCTACCCATATTAGACTTGAAAGAATTATTTTTTTTTTTTTTTTTTTTTTTTTTTTTTTTTAAATGCATGCTTTTCCCTGTTTATATTCTTGAAGTTCTCAGATCATACCTACAAATCTATTTCAGTAGAAAGAGTCTGTACAAAGCAAAGCAACTGAATGTTTTGTGATCCTTCAGTCTTTCATGTCTTTACCAATAAGGAGCTGGTTCCCTCTTCCTAAGTAGTCCATTTCATAATCAATTATATAAAACTTTGCCTCATAATAACACAAAGGAACTTTAAAGGGAACCAGGATGAACACATGGTACATTAAGATCTCCCATAACTAACCCTGGGACTTAACGCAGTTCCTCCCACCCTTAGCTTCCCCAGCTTGAAATGAAATCAATTCATATATCACCATTTATCATCTTGGAAATCTAGCTTGCAAGTGTACTCTCCAATTCTCTCCTCCAGAAATGTGTCAGAATAATTCACACTTGCTTCTATCACTGCCTTTGACAATTTCTTCCATTATTCAGTAACCCTCTGCATAAAGAAATTCTGTCTGAACTGCTTATAGATTAATCTTTTCTTTAACATCAATCCATTATCTCTGTTTTTGTGTAAATTATTATCTCAAACAGTGCCTTAGTGACAATGCGGTTCTTCTCCTTCAGGATCTTATATGGGCCTAATTAGGGCCTCATTCTGCTAAGAACTATACTCTCTGGATATCTGATTTCAGATATTTTAAACTTATTTTACCAACTAATAGAAGTGCCTTTTATTTTTCATCTCTAACAGAAAAATCTCTATGAAACCAGAATAGGAGATGGATTCTTGTTTATACCAGTTCAGCAAAGCAAAACATCTGGAAAAGCCCTCATGCTTGACACAAGAGCTCAGGATACAAGGAGTTTCTTGGCTTTGCTGCTCGTAATGCAGTCATGATGAACAGAGACTTTCAGGAGAAACCCTTCATCTGCAACACTTGTTCTCCACCATGCAGCTTTATGGCAGAAATGAAGGTAATTGGTTTAATTTGTGTTAATATTAACAGGACACTATGAAGATTTTATTATGGCAGGTGTTTTGTCTTTCCACAGTAGCAGAAGAAGTAATTTAGTGTTTTACCCTTTTCTGAGCTGTCATCTATTTTTTTGTACCACTACATATTTTTATGCTGTATTCAGATGTCAAAACAATGGGCACTGTAGGGGGAAAAAAATCAGTAAACTAAGCACTCAACACAAATACAGATTAATAGGTTAGCTTGATGGGCTGCTTAGTTGCATAAAACTATCTCTGTAAGTATTTCTCCTGCTCCCACTAAGATTTCATTTGCTCAAATAGCTTCTGCATTATATTGGTTTTGATTCATCATAAGCTTATAAATTGCTTTGAGATAAATTTTCTGACCTGAAGGTTCTACATAAAGCCAAATATTTTGTGATTCTTTAAAACCAGACATTGAATATTGATACTAGACTCGGTCAGCTTTACAATTCTGACTTTGTGTCCCATGTAAGAAACATTATCTGCTGATGTCCCTCTCTTTTTGTAGTACTTAAAGTTGGTACTTAAATTTAAAGATGTGAAACTCTGACTTATGATGCTTTGATCTACAGTTAACTGTTTACTTGGACATTGTGATGTGAAGAACCTTTACGATGTGCGTTGTGTTGTCTTGGACTTGTTCTAGTTTGATAATGATTTGTATGATGTTGACTGTGATGATGTTGCTCTCATCATCCTGAGGTAAAGCTCTCAAACATCATCTGGTATAAAATCTGGTATCTGGCATTTATTTTTGCCCTAATTTTAGGTTAAAAAAACATTGAAGCATTTATATGAAGATGAAAAATTCCTAAGATTTCAAAGAGGAAATAATATCTTGTTTTGATTTGACATTTCCCATTCAAAATGTATTTTCAATGGTTTTTATGTCATTGTCCTATTCCTAAACTTTTTCCTTTTCCAAAATTCTACAGTTCTGCTTGAGAGCTGCTTTTTTTTTGTGAAGTTTCTGGTGTTGATAAGAACATCAGAAAAACACATCCCCCAAAAAAGTCTCATATTTTGCCCTCAAATTTTGATTTTTCAACAGGTGTATTTTCTATCAAATTTAATCATCAATACAGAAAATGTCTCTCCAGCTTTTTTAATAGGAGGATTTTTAGTATCTTGCACCATAGATGTATATGTTATTATGCCTATATCAGTTTTCCCTTCTGTCGTTCATTCACTAACACTATTACCTAGAATGACAGCTGCTCTCTGTACAGCAGTAGGTAGAGATTAGAGGTGTGTAAAAGTCATTTTTTTTGTCTGTGAAAAAGCATGAATCTAAAAAACCTCTCAAATTTTTCATCCTAAAAACTTTCTATCCTAAATTCAGATGACATAATTATCACAGTTTCAGAAGAAAAAAAACCCAAAAACAAAAAACCAAAAACAAACTATGGAGGTGTAGGACATGGAAAGAAAACAGTTTTATTTCATTCCATTATTTTTCCCTTTTTGATCACTTGAGAAATTGTTCATTTAGATTTTTACTAGTTTTATACTGAACATTTAAAATAAAGTAGGTTGAGTAATGTATTGTTAAGATATAAAATCCTATTTTTTCATTTAAGAAAAGCTATAATTAATTTTTCAAGTATTGCTAAAATTTTCTCCAATGTTTACTGAGCTGAAAATTATTTCAAGTATTTTTCCTCCATTAAGAAAATCCTAGTTTTATTGACGAGACATTTCACAACAAAAGGAACAGTTTTCTACAAGAGCTCCATGTTTTGTGGGAACAGACAGATATACTTTGTAAAATGGCTCAGTAGTTTCATACCTATTGAAAGTGGAGAAGAAAAATAAATTGAATTGCAGCTCTTGCATTCCTTTTACATTATCTGAGAATCTGAGTGTGCTCTCTTGTTTTCCTGTGAGCATGGGCAAGTCCTGATAGAATACTTCTCTCTACTCCTGCCGCTGTTAGCTGCCAAATTGTAAGTGTAGACAGCTTGACTACACTAAATGGTGATAGGGTTCCCTGCTGACCCATCTTTTTCAGTTAACTGCATTTTAAACATTTCCAAAATTTCCTGCATTTTAAAAAAATTATTGTGTCCTGTTCATGACTACATGAACAGATAGATGGATAAAGGATCAGCATACATTTATGTAAACCCTCATTTGATGCTTATGTTTTCACCATCCTACTCTTAATATTTTATATTTGTGCTAAGCTGATTTGTTTCCCTTAATCCCTTTGTGAAGCTCCTTATTCAGCAATATACTGCAGGTCTTTTTACTCCTGCTGTGCCTGTTACTAAATTGCACTTGGTTTTGCACACTTATTTTTCTTCTAACACTCTCTGTTTTCCTTAATGATTGTTCTCACCAGTGATTCTCACTTTCTGATTCCATACTGCCTGCTTCACAATCTGTTTTATAGCCATTGTACAACATTGTCAAAGATCATAGACTCACGTTCTTAGAAAAACAAAACTGGATGCTTTACAAGTATTTAACTTTTTTGGCAAAAATAAGCTAACAAACCTTAGTTAATTTTCTGTCTTGAAAGATTTTACTTTCAAGGTCCCTTCTTCCCACTTTACATTTGTCCATTATGCCCAGACACATGTTAAAGCCACCTACCTAGGCACAGATACACTCATGTGTTCACACATACCAACAGGCACATAGTGAACTGAAGGAAATTTCAATGAAAGTACTAGCATGCTGAAGCAGTGCTGAAATTTAATTTTGAATCAGGCTTTTCTGAAGCTTCTGCCTGCACACAACATTTCCAAGTTTACTGTGAGGTATTTTTTGTGTGTGCACTTTAAAACTAAAACTTAGTGGGTTTACCTTGTACTAGAAGCATACGCCTGCTTATGCATTCTTTTCTCTGACAGACATCATGTCATTAACACTTAGTGTCCAATCTGGGATCAACTCTAAACCAGAGCTTGAATAAATACTTAATTGGAGAAGGAAAAAAAAAAAACAAAAAAAAACAAACAGAAGGAGGTAAATAGAATAAAGAAGTCGGGAATCTCTTAGCAATAGGAAAGACTACAACAACAAACGCAGACATCAAAATTGTGTTAAAATTGGTCTCCCAAGGGTCAAAGCATTCCCTACAGACTAGTAAGATTAGAGTTTGGATCCCTTTGTTTTCTGGGCCACATGTAGAATGTCACAACTTTGATCTTGCCAGGGCTAGAAAAAGTTATCCTATCCAACAGGACAGGACTCTTCTTGCTCTACACAAAGAAATCTATTATTTATATTTAGCTCTAGGTAGCATAATTTACAATGCCTTGTCTCTGAGTGAGTCAGACAAACCCCTGGATCTGTGCCAGCTGAATTTTTCTCCCTGTCATTAGGTCCCTGATTTATTTATGTAAGGGTGGGAAAACTGCTTGGAAGCAGGAGCAAAAATGTGAGAAGGTTGTATGAGCCTAGGCTGTTATCTGCTTGCCCTAACACTTTATAGAGCTACTTCATGGATCTTAGGCACCTGAAGTCTTATTTGACTGAAGCATTTAAGGGAAGATAAGGAAACAGAGCCTTCTCCATCATTACAATTATGAACAACAAAAAAAAAAAAAAAAAAAAAAAAAAAAAGCACCAATATTTTGTTTATTTCATTCATAACATCAGATCTGAACCTTTTGGTTTTCCAAATGCAACTTTAGGTTAACCAGCCTCTCCAGACACAATATAATTCCATTTCTAAAATCACTCTTTTCAGGCACTCTTTCAGGAAGTACTTCCCTATACCATGCTGGGAAAAGATGACTGATGAGCTGAGAAGACCAAGGAAAAGGTATAACTAGATGCTTAACATGACATCACTCTTTTGTTGTTTTATTCTTTTTTTTTTTCAGTTATTTTATAATTTCCTTCTCAAAAGCAGCCTCAGATTTTGTCTGTTTCTGCACATAGTATGGGTCAAAGATACAAGTATCAGAGAGTATTTTCAAAACTGTAGCTCTGTTTAGTTACTATATTGGGTAGATTCACAGAATCATAGAGCAGTTTGGGTTGGAATGGACTGGAAATGGTTGGGAAAAATCATCAAGTTCCAACTACCCTGTCATGTCCAGGGATGTCTATATAGATGAGAACATTCATATTCCCCACACCCACCCACCGCCACTGTCCCCACCTTTGTGCTGAGTAAGATCGGTTTGAGGCTCTGTGTTGGTTTAAGCCCTGCCGGGACCAGAGAGCACGTTGCTGTTGCCCCTCCCTTGCCCGCAGACGGTCGGGCTGGCAGTGAGGCACAAACCTGGGCTTAAATAATAAGAAATTTAATACAACAGTGTGATAAAACAATCTGAACAACAACAGTGGCAATGATAACAATAAACAGCAATAACAGTGAACAAGACAAACAACATACAGACAAATACAGCAAAATGGTCACAGAGCAGACCCCCACCACCGAAAAGCCAAAGAGAAAGTAAAATCAAAGTTTCCCGCCCCTGGGCCTGACATCAGCATGGTATGAATAACCCAGCTGGAGACCCCTTCCTCCTCTCTCTCTGCTGGGAAAACCTGACCCTATCCTAGCTGAACCAGGACATAATCCACCCCTTTATTCTATACCATCTGCATCATGTCCAGCTGCCATTTAGCAGTTAACAATAACAAAACAACAATTTACAAAGGCACAGCATATTTTACGTCATGTTCTCACCCAGAATCAAGTCCCCCTGTGGTACACATCGAACCTCTCCATTGTCCTGCATCACCCACCAGGTGCCCCCAGGTCCTTGGGCAAAAGCAATCCTGTGGATGGGTTTGCCTTTACCTTTGCCTGGTGCAGGACTAAACCAGACCATTTTTCCCAGCACATCCCTCATGCGCACCACAGGGACTTTATCCCCATCTACAGCACGTGGAGGTTTCGACTGAGCCGTGCCAGCTCGAATGACAGATTCTCTTGTGCTGACTAGCCAGGTGGCCTTTGCTAGATGCATGTCCCAGTCTATGAAGGTGCCACCTCCCCATGCTTTCAATGTGGTTTTTAACAGTCCATTGTAGCGCTCGATCTTCCCAGAGGCTGGTGCGTGGTAGGGGATATGGTAGACCCACTCGATGCCGTGTTCTTCTGCCCAGGCATTTATGAGGTTGTTTCGGAAGTGGGTCCCGTTGTCTGACTCAATTCTCTCTGGGGTGCCGTGTCGCCACAGGACTTGGGTCTCAAGGCCCAGGATGGTGTTCCGGGTGGTGGCGTGGGGCGCTGGGTAAGCTTCCAGCCACCCAGTGGTTACTTCCACCATTGTGAGCACGTGGCGCTTCCTGTGGCGGGTCTGTGGCAGTGTGATGTAGTCGATCTGCCAGGCCTCTCCATATCTATATTTCAGCCATCGCTCTCCATTTCGCTGGGGCTTCACTCGCTTGGCCTGTTTGATTGCAGCACATGTCTCGCATCTGTGGATGATCTCTGCAATGGTGTCAATGGTGGGGTCCACCCCTCAATCTCAAGCCCACCTGTATGTTGCATCCCTACCTTGGTGGCCCGAGGACTCATGAGCCCACCGGGCTATGAACAGTTCACCTTTGCGCTGCCAGTCCAAGTCCACCTGAGCCACTCTGATCTTAGCAGCTTGGTCTGCCTGCTGGTTGTGTCGATGTTCATCAGTGGCCCGACTCTTGGGTACATGGGCATCCACATGGTGCACCTTCACAACGAGGTTTTCCACCCGGGCTGCAATGTCTTGCCATATTTCAGCAGCCCAGACGGTTTTAACCTCACGTTGCCAGTTGATCTGCTCCCATTGCTGCAAACATTTCCACATAATATTTTCCACTGCCCACGAGTCAGTGTAGAGGTAGAGCCTCGGCCACTTTTCCTGCTCAGCAATATCCAAAGCAAGCTTGACGGCTTTCACCTCTGCAAACTGGCTCGATTCACGCTGTCCCTCAGTGACCCGTTGTGTGGGACTCCATACAGCAGCCTTCCATCGTCGATGTTTTCCCACAATGTGACAAGACCCATCAGTGAACAGGGCATATCGCTTCTCCTCATCCAGCAGCTCGTTATATGGTGGGGCCTCCTTAGCACGTGTCACCTCCTGTTCTGGTGACATCCCGGAATCTTTGCTCTCTGGCCAGTTCGTAATCACCTCTAGTATCCCTGGCCGGCTGGAGTCCCCTATTCGAGCCCGTTGTGTTATCAACACAACCCATTTACTCCACGTGGCATCTGTTGCATGATGTGTGGAGGAGGCCTTTCCTTTGAACATCCACCCCAGCACCGGCAGTCGGGATGCCAGGAGGAGCTGTGTTTCAGTGCCGACCACTTCTGAGGCAGCCCAAACTCCTTCGTACGCTGCCAGTATCTCCTTCTCAGTTGGTGTGTAATTAGCTTCAGAACCTTTGTATCCCCAGCTCCAAAAGCCCAGAGGTCGGCCTCGGGTCTCCCCAGGTGCTCTCTGCCAGAGGCTCCAGGTAGGGCCATTCTCCCCGGCTGCGGTGTAGAGCATGTTCTTAACCTCCTGCCCTTCCCAGACTGGCAAGAGGGCTAGTGCCTGGGCAATCTCCCATTTAATTTGATGAAAGGTTCAGGATGTGCATCCTCCAGAACACCACAGTGTCCAGGAAAGACTGAATCTCCTTCTTAGAGGTTGGTGAGGCCATGGCTGTTATCTGTTTCTCACCTCCATTGGGATGTGGCGACGCCCATCTTGCCATTTTATCCCTAGGAATTGAATTTCCCTTGCAGGCCCCTTAACTTTCTTTTGCTTAATGGCAAAGCCGGCCTTCAGGAGGATTTCAATTATCTTCTTCCCTTTCTCAAAGACTTCCTCGGCTGTGTCCCCCCATACAATGATGTCATCAATGTACTGCAGGTGTTCTGGAGCCCCTCCATTCTCCAGTGCAGTATGGACCAGTCCATGGCAAATGGTGGAGCTGTGGTTCCACCCCTGGGGCAATCAATTCCAGGTGTACTGGATGCCTCTCCAAGTGAACGCAAACTGTGGCCTGCACTCTGTCACTATCGGAATGGAGAAGAACACGTTAGCAATGTCAGTCATGGCGTACCACTTGGCTACCTTCGACTCCAGTTCATACTGGAGCTCGAGCATGTCCGGCACTGCAGCACTCATTGCTGGTGTCACTTCATTCAGGCCACGGTAGTCCACAGTTAGCCTCCATTCACCATTCGGCTTTCTCACTGGCCATATAGGGCTGTTAAAGGGGGAGTGAATTTTGCTGATCACCTTCTGGCTTTCCAGTTGACGGATCAGCTGATGGATGGGGACCAGGGAATCTCGGTTGGTGCATCGTCCTGATAGCAATCGGCACTCGCTGCTCCTCAACCTTAAGCCGCCCCACCACTGAGGGATCCTCTGAGAGGCCGGGTAAGGTGGACAACTGTTCAACCTCCTCCAGGGCAGCTACACCAAAAGCCCACCGGTACCCTTTTGGGTCTTTGAAGTACCCTCTCCTGAGATAGTCGATGCCCAGGATGCACGGGGCATCTGGGCCAGTCACAATGGGGTGCTTATGCCAGTCCTTCCCAGTCAGGCTCACTTCAGCTTCCAGTAGGGTCAGCTGTTGGGATCGCCCTGTCTCTCCAGAGATGCAGATGGATTCAACCCCACAGTAGCTCGATGGCATCAGGGTGCATTGTGCGCCAGTGTCCACCAAAGCCTTATATTCTTGTGGGTCTGACGTGCCAGGCCATCAGATCTGCACTGTCCAGTAAATCCGATTGTCCCTTTCCTCCACCTGGATGGAGGCAGGGCCCCTCTAATCCTGCTCAGCATCACTCACTTCTTGCAAGAATGATTTACTGGTCCCCTCAAGAGGGTCAGATGTAATGTTGACCATTCTATTCTGTCTGGGGGATTTCTGACTGGACACTGGAGCTGCGCTGTTCTTGGAGGACTCCCCTTTCATGATGGTCTTCCCTTTCAGCTGCTCTACTCGTGCAGCTAGGGTGGCAGTGGGTTGTCCATCCCACCTCCTCATGTTTTCTCCATGGTTGCAAGGAAAAATCACAGGATGTCTCCTGGTGTGTACCTCCTGCTGCCTTTGTCTTGGGTGGGGAAACATTTACTTCTAATGGCTGAGACATCAGCACGTGCAGGTGGAGTGTAGGACATGTCCTATTCCCCTTTCTGGACCCTCTGAGACAGTTCCTCCACAGCTGAGAGACAAGAATGCTGAGATGAAGGGAGATTTCCCTGATATTGCTGGAGCTTCCCAACCACTCCATCCACTGTCAGAGTGTGGGTGTCTGTCCACCAGGACACTATTGCCAATGCTTTCGAGTGTGCTTCTGGTGTGCTCTTCAGGGACTTTCGCCACATCAGGTGTGTGCAAGGGGCCTGATCTGGGTGCATGGGTGACTGCTCATTAATCAGATCACCATAATAATTTCAAACACAGCCAGTTCCCTGAGATTCTGGATGCCTTTCTCAATGCTGATCTATTTGCCCAGCTGATATAGGATATCATCCTTGTAGGGGTACCTCTCCCTTACACTGAGTAGGAGTCACCACTAAAGGCAGAGAATTTGAGTTTGTTTCCCTATTTCCCTATCAATGCCAGCATCCTTGGCCAAAGATCCCAGCTGCTTGGCCTCTCTCCCCTCCATCTTAAAAGCATTGGCTCCATTGTCCCAGCATTGGAGCAGCCAGGTGGAAATCTGTTCGCCTCCCAGACGGCCGAAATCTCTCCGCATATCTTGCAACTCAGATGGGGATAGAGATCGGACGATCACCTCTGGCCCTTCCTCCTCTTCCCGTGCTGGGCCTGGATCATCCTCATCCCTCACTCCATGAACAGACTTTCTGGCATATTTTGTTTTCTTTATGGGGGCGACTGATACCAGCACTGGCCGGGTCTCTGGCTCAGTCGCTGTGCTGGTGGAGGCGATTGATACTGACTCTGCCTGTCCCCCCGGTTCAGATATTGTTTCAGCTTCTGTGGCCTTTTCTCCCCCCTGAGGGCAGCAGGTGGTATTAAAGAGGACACGGTATGCATGGGCAAGTCCCCAATACATCACAGCGATTTGTGTCTCCTGGGTTTTGCCAGACTGGTAACACACCCTTTCTAAACACTCCATCAGTTTAACAGGGCTCTGCATTTGCTCAGGAGTGAAATTCCAAAGCATTGGGGGTGCCCACCGACTCAGGCCTTTGCCCGTCTTTTCCCACACCCCTTGCCACTCACTATTATCTGCCCTCGGGGCAGGTTTCCGGGCACTGCTGTTGTTAGAGTAGTGCCGCATGGCCAAAACCGAAATCAGGCAGGCATTCAGAAGGCATTGTGCCACAATCACGCTGGCTTGCAGGCTCCAAGGATAACTGAAACTCCCCAAAGCCGAGAGGATCTCTTCCCCTGGCTCACCCACAGAGGGGGTGATACCCCTAACAAAAGCCCAAGCAGCAAACAGGTACCGGCCTGCCCCTGCCCCCAGCGATACAAAGGCAGCGTAAGAGTTCAATAACCCGTATAACAACATAAGACCCTTTATACATTTTCCACCGATAACAAACGCCACCACAGGGATCATACACTGGATATAAGGAATGATCCAGCCCCACCACGCAAGCGAGTGGGCCAGCATTGCAAACATTTTCTTATCAAACAATACAAATATAAACAGAAAAATTACACCCAACAGGTTGCTCTATCACACTCTGGTCAGGGTCTGTCCCTTTTATTTTTATTTCAGCCCTTCGAGCCCCACGTTGGATGCCAGTTAAGGCTGTGTTGGTTTAGGCCCTGCCGGGACCCGAGATCACATTGCCATTGCCCCTCGCCTGCCCCCATCCGGTCGGGCTGGCCGTGAGGCACAAACCTGGGCTAACATAAGAGGAAATTTAATACAACAGTGTGATAAAACAATCTGAACAACAACAGTGACAATGATACCAATAATATCCTGCAATGACTGTGAAAAAGACAAACGATATACAGAGAAATACTGCAAAATGGTCATGGAGCAGTTCCCCCACCACTGAAAAGCCAAAGAGAAAGTAAAATCAGAGTTTCCCGCCCCTGTACCTGACACCAGCATGGTATGAATAACCTGGCTGGAGATCCCTTCCTCCTCTCTCTCTGCTGGGGAAACTTAACCCTATCCTAGTTTAACCAGGACAGGCCCAAAGGTCTGATACTGCAAGGTGCAGAGCATCTTCAGCTGTCAGCAGTCAGACTTGCAGCATTTCATAATAATACATTGTAGCACTGAAGCTGCTAAGAGGTTTAGAACAGAAGTCATATGAGGAGTGACTCGGGGAACTGGGGTTGTTCATTCTGGGAGGCTGACACCTCATTGCTCTGTACAACTACTTTAAAGGAGGTTACAGCAAGGTAGGTGTCTGTCTCTTTTCCCAGGTAACAAGTGATAGGATGAGAGGAAGCAGCTTCAAGCTCTGTCAGGGAAAGTTTAGACTGGGATTAGGAAAAATTTCTTCATTGAGAGGGTTATCAAGCAGTGGAACGGGCTGCCCAGGGAAGTGAACTGAGTCACCATCCCTAGAGGTACTTAAAAGATGTGTAGATGTGGCTCTTAGGGATGTGGTTTTGTGGTATACTTGGCAGTGTTAGGTTTATGTTGGACTCAATAATATTAAAGGTCTTTCCAACCTAAAGGATTCTGTGATTCCACTCTAAATGCTGAGCTACCAGGGAGGGGCCTGACAGACCTATAGGGAAATACTAGCTTTCTTCCCAACATTTTTATTTCTTGCTTACAGTGTGTTTTTTATCATAAAACAAATCTTAATTAAAGACAAATTAATGAAAATTAGAATCACATATACAAAAAATAAGAAGTATAGAATTTATGTTACCCTGTGCATAGTGTTCTGGTGCATGCAGTTGATGTATTAACATTAGTATTCAGACCTATGGAACAATTCTATTATTAAAGCAACTGAAGAGTTTTTAATATTATAAATATGTATGACTTTGTAGAACAGTAAGGAAATATATTCTGCTCAAAGTTCTCCTAATGCTGAATATTTTAATAAAACTTACAGCATTTTTCTACAAGTGCTATAAATTATCCACTTTAAGATTGGATAAAAACTATGTGAGAAATAATTATGGGTATATGTTCATTAGATTGGAGTTGGAGGACTGAGAGATAAGGGCATTAGGTCAAGTCTTTCAATCTGCCTCCAGATACTCATTTCCACTATAATGCCTATAAGCACATTATGGCAACAGATTCTCAGTGTTTAGAGAATTCTAATTCATTCCTTCTCTCTTGCTGCAAGACTCATTCTTAGGCTGTGAGTATAAAAACACAAACACAGAATTTGAACATATTCATCTGAGATGTTCCTCTCTTGCTCCTTCCTGCCCCCCATACTCTTTATACCTTCTCTCCAGCCTGTCTGCTGAAGCCAATCAACATGCAAGATTTACCAAGCAGTAGTAAATGTTGATTCAGAGCACAGTATTTACTTAATAATGGCATTGCTTTATCCTTGCTTTTAAGTTAATCACAAACAATCCTCCTCCAATCCTTGCCAGGAAGCCTCCCTTAAGTCCATTGCAAATCATAGACATAATCTGTGT
The DNA here is from genome assembly GCF_003259725.1 of Athene cunicularia. Lineage (NCBI taxonomy): Eukaryota > Metazoa > Chordata > Aves > Strigiformes > Strigidae > Athene > Athene cunicularia. The sequence continues at coordinate 19,126,966 of NW_020799143.1, read as the reverse complement.
AAATAATTAATCTTCCTGAATCTTATTCCAGCAACACCTGCACCAACACTGATTACCAGATGTGCAATTGCATTTTGCTTGTATTTAAATAGATTTGCCTCTGCTTTCTGTGGTGGAGAGTGCCTCACCTCCCATGTGATTGAGGGCAGAATTTCTTTACCTCTCTTTGGTTTCCTGATGTGAATGGGCACTGAGATCAACCAAGGTGATATTATACCATGAGGATGTGTCCAGTTTCCTCTGAATTTAGAGGTCAATGTGTGGATCAACAAGGGGCAAAATAAATCTCTCACAAGCTCAAATATTAATAATAAAGAGAGAGTGATTCTACTCCAAAGTGTTTCACATTGGCTCAAAAATTACATAAAGTGGCTTCATTCAAAAATTCTCCATTATAGCATACTGGTTTGATGTTTTGATTCTTTCTATGGATAAAGTTTTAAGGAGTCTTCTTTATATCATCTTACTGCACCATTCAAATGGCTGAGATTAAAATTCCTCAGAAAACAGATACAAGGCATGTATAAATATACATATATATATATATACACACACGCACAAGTGTACACACACGTGTAGGCCATATGTAATACTGAAGTGTATATACTGAAGAATTTTCACTTAACCTTCAATTCTTTCAACTGTACCTTAAGATACATACTGAAAGAAGTTCACCTTCAAACAAAGGGCCAGTACAGTGTCTAGTGATGGTTTTGAGTAATTTCAGCTCTGTTTAACCTTTGTTCTTTAGCTCAGACATAAATTCATGTATTGTGCCTAAATATACCAGGTATAACAACTTAGATGTTTTATGTGGTGGAGGCGCAGTACTGTACAGTACACTGATGTACAGTCTGCCATCTCAGGTGCAACAGAGAAAGAAGATTCTCTCTGCTCACTAGAAGGAATTTCCTCTAACATTCTGTGTTACAACAAAATAAGTGATCTGCTTAGTAAATTTGTACTAGTTAACTTTAGTCCCAAACCTGTCCAGCCCACTGCTTTTACTCTGTCCTATTTCTATACTTTTTTGTTGTTCTTCTAGACCATGTGGCCTACATAACTCTGAAAAATGTTATAAATTTTTCTTAAAAGGATCACAGTAAAGCATGTCTACTTCTACGTCATTACAGGTTTTCTCTACAGCACTTTTCTCTGAAATCAAGATTTTCAAATTAATGAAAACTAACACCCTGACTTTCAATGTTGCTTCAGACTCACATGTTATGATTTGGGACCAATTTTATGTTTAGGCATATATTTTCTCCTTCTCAGACTATTGGAGATGTATTATGTAATATTGGTGGTATTTTTTCCCATTTCACGTAATTGCAGAAATGAGTGTTTTATCCCAAGTACACTCTTATTACACATAATGATTTAGATGAGGCAAAGACATAAATTGGATAACTATGAGGAATACAGTATATTTCCACACAGACTTTACAGGTGACCTTAATCTCTTACCCTTTAAAGGAAGGCAGACCAAACCAAATTTATGGTTACAGGATTAGAAATCATCTAAAGCAACAACATAAACTAAAACTACAAGAATATCCAGTCAGTCAGGAACACCATTAAACAATATCTTGGACAGACACAGATGAGGGCAGAACTTCATGTACTTCAGCAATATTGTTAAGCAAAACAAAAATTTATGTATGAAAAGAGAAAGCCAGATAAGTTTTCACAACCCCAAGTAATAAGATGAAAGAGAAGTGTTACTCTCTGAAGTAAACATTATATATTGATTCTGGTGTAACAGCTATCTTATAGTTATTTAACAAAATATTACCATCTAAATTCCAAGTATTCATAAATAGCTGTCTTTAGCAAATTCTTACTATCCTCTGACCAGCAAAAAAATCAGAGATAAATGTTGTGAATAATGAAGAAACAGAACCAGTGAGATTAAAAGTACTGTCAAAATGGCTGTGATTAATTTCTCCAGCTGAAGAAAACATGACAAAGCAGGCCTTACATTACAGTGCATAAGGAAAGACAAACTAAGGCAGACCAAAGTGATAATGAAAGCCTGTAATTCATATTACATGGAAAAAAACCCCAAAAACAAAAACCAAACTAAACCAAACCCCAAAACTATGGAGGAAGAAGAAAAAAGGTCTGCATGACACCAAAAGCATGAGAAAAAGGAATGGTGATGTATTCTGTTACTTTGATTACAGTACACAGTCATCCACGAATACTGAATACATAACATTCAATAGCTCAAACAGAGGAAAGTTGCAAACATACTGGTGATGCAAAGCAACATTCAAAGCAGTGCTAGTTCTGTCTTCCTTACATATTTTGGGTCACCTCTTACCTGTCCATGTTAGAGGAATGAGAGCATGCCAGAATCAGTGGCTTCAAGTACAAACACCCTGTCTGCTGCCAGTGGTTAGGGTTAGTTAACAGTTTCCAGCCAGTATAAAATATTTAAAGATGGTTATTACAGTCCAGTTTTGCTCCTCAGAAACTAAATGGCTCCTGCTAATGTCTACTGTTTAATATACTTTGAGACTGCTTTTCCACATTTTTGCAATCTTCTGGGAAGCAGTGATATATGCTGCGAAATGCTGAAAGGAACTGGTTATGCAAAGTCATAGAGTGTTCCTTGTACATCCTCAAATGTAGGTACCCATTCCAATTGCAAGCTATATGCTTTTCTTTTTAGTAATGTTTGTCTTGAGACTATCTAACAAAGAAAATGTAATTAAGATATAAATGACAATCAGATCTCACCAAAGACAAATCTTGAGAGACACAAATGTAAAAATTTAGGTGTGCTAACTTTGGATAGGCTAAATTTCTGTGATCCCTGGTAGTTCTGGGTTTGACTAAACAGATATAAGAATTTTCTGATCTTCAGTATGAAGTCTGAGCACTCACTGTTGTTTGCATTTCTGGAATGTTAAAGTAAAAACTAAAACAGAAAAGTGAGCAGTGAAGTAAAGCTGGTATAAGTGAACTCCTTTAAAATAGTACAGATGAATTTTAACGTACTGATTCAAGTAGTTTGAATAAACAAATTTTTAATGCAGCATAATATAGGTAGGCATAATTCTGTTCCACATGCTTTACTGAGAGATTCCAAGTGATATAATCCAGAGAAAGTTAAGATTATTAGGGATCAGGAAGGCCCAGCTCCACTTGGACAGAACCAGACTGTATAATGTCCACTCACAGTAGATGAAAAAAAGCTGCAGTAGCATATATGGGTGCTCGCTGGGCACAGAAAAGCTATGCTGTCCAAAGTAGCAGTTGTGTTCCTTTTCGTGCACAATCAGCTGTTCTCCCATAGTTCCCGTATCTATGGGTGAAGAAAAAAATAATACCTTCCCCCCCCCCCCCCC
>NW_020799143.1:19094613-19123560 GCF_003259725.1 Athene cunicularia | reverse complement strand
CCCCCCCCCCCCCCCCGAAATTAAACATTACTCATGTGTATACAGTATTTCAGTGCTGGAGGAGAAATATTTGCAAGTAACAGCAGGAAAGGTGTTATCTATGGCTCTAAGTCAAGTTAAATTTTTTCTGACTAGTGATTTGTAGTGATGAAGCTATATGGAGCATACAAGGAAGATTTCCTTTCTTTAAGAGGCTGGGTTCCAGGCCTTCAAGCTCTTGAATCAGGAAAACTCACTTTATACACAGTCCTGATAATCTAGCTGAGCGAAAAATATCTTCCTGAACAGAACACACACTCTCACACACACACACACACACACACACACACACACACACGTATATGCCTACAGAAATACCACTCCTTCCAATGGAGGACAAAAATTAGGACTTTAAAAGTAGAGAGGAAGGCATTTGAAAAGAGTATGTATTTCAGGACAGCTTTCGGAATTATCCTAGAGTCATAGACAGTTTAGGATTACATCTTGCTGACAGATAACGTTGACAGTGTCAATGTACAAAGACACGGTTAGCTGTCACAGACTTGTGGACTGGCTGAGGTTGGAAGGGATCTTTGGAAGTCATCTGGTCCAACCCCCCCCTGCTCAAGCAGGTCAAACTAGAGCATGCCCAGGACGATGTCCAAATGGCTTTTGAGTATCTCCAGGGATGGACACTCCACAACAGGTCTGGGCAACCTGTACCATTTCTTGGTTACCCTCACAGCAAAAAAGTATCTCCTGATGTTCAGAGGAAACCTCCTGTGTTTTGGTATATGCTCATTGCTTCTTGCCCTGTTAATGTGCATCACTGAAAAGAACCTGACTCTGTCTTCTTTACACCTCCCCTTCAGGCATTGGTATTCATTGACAAGATTCCCCCTGAGCCTTCTCTAGGCTGAGAAGTCCCAGCTCTCACAACCTTTACTCATAGGAAAGATGGTCAAGCTCCTTAATCATCTCTGTGACCTTTCACTGCATTCTGTTTTGTATATCCATACATATTTTGTACTGAGAGCCCCAAACTGACACAGTAATCCAGGTGTAACCTCACCAGTGCTGAGGAGAAGGGAAGGATCACCTACTTTGACCTGCTGGTTAAACTCCTAATGCAGTGGAGGATACTGTTGGTTTTCTTTGCCACATGGGAAAAAAAAGTGTTGGCTCCATGTATAATGATGCCCACCAGAACCTCCCCGAACTGCATGATTTTCCTATCAACCCACTTCTTCAGGTAGTTGGGATTTCTCTGGATGGAAGTACAACCCTCTGTTATATCAGCTCCTGCTCACAGTTTTGTGCTATCAGCAAAATTCCTGAGGGTACACTCTGCCCCATAATCCAAATCATTATTGACCCCTAAGGTACAATGTTAGTTACCAATCTCCAGCTAGACTTCACACTGCTGATCACCACTCTCTGAGCCTGGACATTCAGTTGGTTTTCCATCCACCTCACCGTCTGCTTATCCAACCCACACTTCTTCCACATCTCTATGAAGATTTTCTGGGGGACAGTGTCAAAAGCCCCGCTGAAGTCAAGGCAGGTGATATCAACTGCTCTCCCCTCATCCACCAAGCTAGTCATTCAGTTTAGTGAAGGTTGACTTCCCCTTTGTGAATCCATGCTGACTACTCCTGATCATCTCATTCAGGAGTCTAGAAATGGTTTCCAAAACTAGCTGTTTCATCATTTTCCCATGGATCAAGGTGAGGCTGACTGGCCTGTACTTCTCTGGGTCCTCCTTACCCTTGTTGAAGACAGAAGTGACATTTTCTTTCCTCCAGTCTTTGTTATTTGTTAATTGTTATGATCATTCAAAGATTACCAACATTGGCCTTGTAATAACATCAGAGAGCTCCCTTGTCACTCATGGTGCATCCCAACAGAGACCATGGATTTATGTACATCCAGTTTGCTTAAGTATTCCCTGACTTGATCCTCTTCCACCAGAGTAAGCCTTGCTCCAGACTTTCTCCCTGTTTTGCCAGATCTTGAATTCCTGAAAGATCATTTTGCTAGTAAAGACTGAGTTGAAGGAAGCATTCAGTACATCAGCCTTTTCAGTGTTCTGTATCAGCAGGGCCCCTGCCCTATTCAGCAATCAGCCCACATTTTTACTTGTCTTCCTTTTGCATGCTCAGACAGTGTCTCTATATTCTTCTCGGATTTCCCATATTAGCTTCCACCTTCTGTGTTCTCTTGTGTCTGAGTTTTGTCAGAATCTCCTTGTTCATCCATGAAGGCCTCCTAGTATTTTTGCCTGAAAACCTACATATTGGGGTGGACTGGTCTTGAGCCGGGAGGAGGTGATCAACCACCTTTCTTGGACCCCAATTCCCTGCAGGGCCTTATGCTGTGGAACTCTCAACCAGATCCATGAAGAGGCTGAATTCTGCTCTACTGAATCTCAAGGTTGTGATCTTGCTTTCTGCCCTGTTTCCTCCTTGCAGGATCTCATAGTCACTGTAGGTAAGACTGTCTTTTACCTTTACATACCCAAACACTGGAGATGGTTATGAGCCAGTGGTTATGAACCACTGGGCTTATTAATGACTTGTGTTACAAGAAGCACAAAAAACTGTAACAGAAGCATAATGAAACATTCCTCAAGGTTTTTCTTTGTCTTGATGGGAATAAAGTCACTTTAGTCTTCAAAAACACTTCATGAAATGAATAAAAGAAGAGATTTCACATATATCTAGGCAAGATATGTAGCTATAATTTCATTGACCCTGAAACAAAACACAGAACCAGAACTCTTGCAGTAGATCTTTAGGATTCTTCAGTCATTCATATCTATAGTTTTGACATATGTACAAGGGAAGCCACCCAGTTATAGAAACAGTAGGTACATGCTGAAGGTCCCATCAAAAGCTGAAAGTCCCATCAAAAGTGGCCCAGGGTGCTGTGCTGTCCTGGTTTGAGTGAGTGGAAGGGGCATGTAAATGTATGTATATGTAAATTAAAGAACATCCTAGAGAAAAACCTTGGAAATGCTTCTGGACTCTGAAGCTGGAATTTTTCTGTAGCAGTGTGTTTCACATGTACCTAAATGTTAAAAAATTGAGTGATTTTTAAATTTGATTTCATATACTTCTGCATGTCTTTATATCATATATAAGAAGCATGGCTGACCTCTGTCAGCTGCATTGCAGAGGAAAGTCAGCCTGAACTATTTCTCCACTGATGTCTAACTCAGCATTCCTGATTGCTCCTGAAGTGAAGAAACAAAGTGCACCCCTTAATTTCAGAGAAAAAAACACCTGGATGTACTAAACACCTGGATGTACTAAAAGGTAAGTCAAAAAAGGATCTGTAAAATGAACATAGTTTTCATTCTGACAACAAAAATCAATTGAAAACCAAACACTAGTTCTCTAAAACAGATGGTCTGAATCTTCATATCAATAACAAATCTGTGACTACCTTCAGAGAGATAAAACCAGATCATTCTCTGACCTTCTGAAAGATTTTCTTGCCCATATCACAACTGCCTTTGAGTTTAAACTTGCCTTCACTAAATCCAAGATGTCTTCCCTTTCATGACTGTATGTCAGTTTACAGTTTACAGCTGTAGATTAATGATTTGTGAAAGATAAGTATAAATTATCCCTAATGTGATTTTGATTTACAGCATACAGATATTTTAATTACATAATTGTTTAATTTTGATTCTGCCATATTAATTGTTATGCATAGGTAAGCATTTGTTAGATGTTAAATCTTTTGTTTTTTTTCATCACATTAAATTTAACTTTTTCTAATTTATTTTATTTTGATTCTGTATTGTACCCTTCCCCATTCAGAATTATCTCCTTTGTAGGAGCACAGCTATACAGCTGTTACAATTATCCTTTCAGATACCAAATATCTACATTTCTAGGAGCCATCCAATTATGTAAGGCATTTTCCATTTCCAGTTGAATTCAGATGCATCCTTTCACAGAGAAAGCAGTGTCTCTATCTCATACAAGATTGGCATGTGCTTTTTTCATTGATTTCCCTTAAATAAAAATGAAGAAGGCAGTTTTTCCTTTCCCCCAATGGGAAAAAATATGTAATGACATCTGAAGGTGGAAATTTCTGAAATGTCTCTCACAGATATCTGTGTAGTGTACTCAGTTACCCCTGTCTATGCTTTGCAAGCCATAATATCACTCATGTCCCAGACTTAGTCTACTGTCTTGGGTCAAAACTTTAGATGCAGATTCAAGTTTGTAGTCTGTATTCAGGCAGATGTTCTAATTAGAAGCTGCTGATGTATGTCTCATTTTGCAACCAAGTCCAGAAAATAAAAAGTTAATTTGGTAAACTTCACTCAAAAGGAATATAGTTCCAGTGAATTTGGGTTTTAAAAAAAACATTTTGTTTTCACTGAGAATTTCCTCCATTAAAACAAAAAATTGGTTTGCTTCAATTCTGAAACATTGGGAATTTTATAAAAAACAACTATGTGTTTTCTTATTTCTGCTTTGTGTTGTACTGCAAAATACAGTATCTACTTCTATAGTGCCATAATAACTTGACTTTTTAAGTCATTCAGTTTAAAATTCCCATTTGGATTATTTCTGAACCTGAGCCATAGTTGTTTGTATTTGCCTCTTGATATTTTCTGTTTTTCTTGATTTAAGATGTTTGGAATCACTCACAAAGAAAATGAGGAGTGCTATTAATATGAAAGGTACATTTGCCCAAAAAGCCTAATAGTGCCTCCTGCCATCCAACGTCATTGCACTGGTGGTGGCACTGACTGCAAATCCCTCAGAAAGCTTAGATTAAAAACAAAACAAAACAAAACAAAACAAAACAAAACAAACAAAAAAAACCCACCACAAAACAAAACAAAACAAAACAACAACCAAAAAAACCCCACATCAGCACAGTAAACAAAAATGCACCCTCATATTTCAGAGGATAAAACAAACCTCCCTGCTGTACGCATGTGTTGGAGCACCCTCTGTAACCTGTGGGAAGAATTCCTCAGCTGAGGAGTGCTTTACAGGGCAAGGGAGAGTAGAGGTAGCAACACTTTTTCAGTGTATTCTAGATGAAGTTTTCCTAGTTAGAAGCCTTGGCATTACTCTGTGTGGGTGCTGAGGAGGAGTGAAACCATAGTATAGTGATGTGAAATTTTGTTTCATTAGCCCCAGCCTGTGCTGAACACACTGTGCACTGAAGAGCAGCAGTGGCTCAATTTCACCACCAGAACTGTATACAATACGGAAATTCAGTTCCTCTCTTCTTCTTTCAGATGTTCAACCACAGAGTTTTAAGATCCATCAAAGGAAACTTATATGCCAGCACAGCTGGTGACACCAAGTGAATGACGTTCTGCATCTGTATCCAAGTCTCATACATTCTGATGTGATGAAGATGGGACATATGTGTGGAATCAAAGGGACAGCACTACCAGATGTGGAAAAAGGAAGTCTTGGGAACACAATGAATTGCTAGGTAGTATCCAGAAACTCTTATCAGGCCACCTAGTGTCCTGAAAGTTTGGAAAAACAAGCAAAGCTCATTGGAACACATACACAAGATGGGCAGAATAGGCCAGAAGGAACATAAGAAACAATATAACATTAGGTTTTAAAAAGAACTTAGAGACTTTGGGATCCAATTCATAAAGAGAATGTAGAAAATATCACTTGTCTCAAGTGTGACAGTACCGTACCCGTGTTACCTATATATAGTACAGTTTCATTGTATGTGGATAAAGTGTCACCATCTTATTCTTTTGGCAAGGGTTGCTGTTTGTAATAATCTGAATGCTTGCTTCTATATGCATTGCTCAAAATGGAGAATGAAGTCCTCTGAGAGACTGCCCTAACAGTTTATGCTGATGTGAATGTGTGATATTACACAAATAGCACCATTATTGTCCATACTTACTTTTCTTAGCTTGCCATTCCAAACAAAACAGAACTGCACAAAGGGCTACCTGCAATTCATTTTTAGAGATAATTTTGCAGCTTTTTCTGAGAATCTTTTAATGCCAAATAGATTATGTATAATGAAAGAGGATTCTTTGTTAAGATTTTTAGTTTGCATTGTGCATTACAGTAATCAAGAGGAAGATTTAGTGGATTAACACAACTTCCAAGCACAAGGAGTTAATATCCAGATGCAAATCTCAGCTTTTCCACTGAGATCCAGTTCTAATAATTTTTGATATATTTTGTCCCTATGTGCTTTAAACATCTTCTTGTTGGCAGCCAAGACTGTAACGATGTGGAATAAAAAATAACAGTTTATAGAAAGTTCAGTGCATCCGTTAAGTGCTTCATCTTCTTACAGTATAAGCACTCCAGAAGATCTTGGTTCTAGTTTTCACAGAAGGTTGTAGTCTAAGGCAAAATAATGAATTTATGAATTTCAACCTGCCAGTACATACTGAAGCTTTACTTTTTCATGCTAGAAGAGACAGGAAGAATGCAGCTGTTTCAAATTTCTTAATTTATCACCAGTTTTTGTGTACAGTGGTTACTATGAGACTGTCATTGCATTTTGTGGTTAAGAAAAACAGTGAGACAATTTTTCTAATTTCTGCAATTGCTGGTTTGCTACACTGGTTATGAGTATCAATCAGACAAAGTCATGTGAACGTTCTACTAAAAGACAGAAGGAAAAATTTACTTCCATAAGAGACATTCTCCACACAGAAATTCCAGAGACAGACCACTTACGCCATTATTTGGAAGGAGTTATAGAAGAATGGAAGAAACAGTCACTTATTTTTAACAGTTTTAACTGCAGTAAGTATTGAGACAAAGGTATCTATACCTAAATGTACCTTTGGAAAACATTGCTTATGAAAAGAAACAGCTTAATGCCTCCTTCCTCAAGAGAGGTGGATTCCAACATAGGTTTTGAAGTAGTCGAGTGATTGTTCAAGTTAAATGTAGTCTTAACGCTGCCTTGTTGTTTTACTTAAGAAGAACTTGTAGGCAAGAAAATGTAACTGGTGTGGTTTTTATTTTCATCTGGTGAAGGATGATGTGTTTAACTCTTCTCTCCCACATTAGTATTGATGGCTCATATCTGCTCTAAATCTTGAAGATGATGTTTTGAAGTTGCTGAACAAATGGCTAGCTATTTTACATCTTACACCTCAGGTGTGCCTCTAGAGAAGACTGATGTGCCATCTTGGGAAGAGTTATTGAAGAATTTAGGTGAGGAAGTAGTATCTCACAGTGACCAATTATTGCCAGCATGCACTGGTGGTGTACCTGTATTCCAGATCTCTTTCATATCAGGAGTATTGATACAAAGATAAATTTTTTACATTTTAATATCAGTAAACAAGACTTTATGTACTTTGTGGCAGGAATAGCTGTTTGGCTTAGGGGGACTTGTTGTTAATCAACTTTACCTAACCAAAATGTGTTAGACTTCTGAGTATATAGCTTGGTCATAGATCTTTAGAAGAAGATCACATTGATGGAAGAGGAGCAGTCTATCAGAGGGAGGTTAAAAAAAGACTGTTAATGCCAAACATTAGGCTTCTTTCATTAATCAAATGTGTCACTGTTTAGAGTCTTGGGTGTTGGCCAAATATTTACGAAGACTTGACTAGGAACTGTAAGCAGGGTGCAATGAAAATGGGGACAAAGAGAGTGCTTGTGAAATCCAGTGAGATTCAGTCCAGAGTGAGTTCTAGAACAGTGACAAAGCTTCAGAATGTAGATCAAATTTACAGTGATTGCTTTTTTAACATATAATGTAGCTCAAAATCACTGTCTCTGCTTGTACATAAGTTCTATATGGTTTTTTATCCATATATTTGAATCTGGTTAAGGACATCTAGAAGTGAGAATGTGAATATTAAATACCCTTGTAATAATTGAAAATAGCCTTAAGTTTCTTGGGTAAAGGCAATAGTAACTCCTTAGTTCCCAGTCAAGGATAAGACTAATTCTTACAAACTAACAAACAAACAGTATGTGGTTTTGTCTTATTTATTGTTTTATAATGCGATTCTGAAAGAAAAGACAGCTGGATTCAAAAAAAACCCCAAAAAACAACAAACAAACAAACCAACAAACAAAAAAAACCCCACAAAAACCAGTGCTGTTTATCTTACAGGTTTCAGTTTCTTTTTGTATCCCGAATACTTTGTAATATTTGTGTCTTGATGAATTAAACTATCTTGGTTTTACTTAACATCATGTTACAGCTCTTGGGCTTTCCTGATGTTGTACAATATTGCTTACAATATTTGTGCAAGAAATGAGGAAAATCAATGTGGTCTGTGTCACATGCAAATGCTAAGGTGTCTGGAAATGCAGAAAGATACTTGGGGTGTTTAGTCACCTAGTTCTCATTCACTTTAATTGGAATGGTGTACTTCAGTTACTCACCTTTTACTCTTTGCTTCTCTCAGCTAAAAGATTCATGTGGTGGATGTGGATCCAAGAAATCGCCAAAAAATATCTGACACCAGCTATTTCTAAGCCCATATATAATCCGTGTCCTTTAAAATGGAAACTATCACCACTCAGGTGGACAGGTAAAGAAACTATTGTGTCTTTCTCTATGTCTGGAGTCCAGCTGTCTCTATGGCCACTGACATGACCCTCAAAAGCACTCACTGTTCTCCAAAATAGCCTTAAAAAGGAAGTGACTACCATGCAAATAGAGAAATGGTACTGAAAAATAAATTAGGAATGACTAAAAACTTGAAATAATTTAGAAGTTACATTTTACTCTGAGAAAATATAAGATTGGACCAAGGGATTTTCACTTGAAATTTCATATTTTCAGAGTGGCTCAGTCAAATGTAAACTTGGTTTTCACCACAGTTCTATCTATAGCAGATCACAAAAGATTCACTCTTCAGAACACAGTAGTGTAGACAGCTTGTGGTCTTAAAAACATTAAAATGAAAGGCCCTCTGGCTGCAGTAACAACAAGATTAAGTCATTAGGGATAGGTTTAAGAAAAACTAGTAACATTTTCCCACTGAACTGGGTAGAGTTCAGCTCAGACTTACAATGAGGAAGAACAGAATACAAGAAAGTTCATTTATATAGGAGGAAAACATCAGTCTCATTAACTTTCCTGTGGGTGTCCAGCTTTACTAAAAGATATTGTTAAAATATTTTATAAATATTTTTTGCGTGTGTTAAGATCCATTTTAAAGTATTGGACTTGGACTTAAAAATTGTCACTTCTTCTATGGTTATTAGTTTTATGAATTATGTTTGGTGATATTAATTCCCTTTTACAATAAGTATACATGTAAGTAGCAGGAAGCAGATTCCACTCTATGTTGAACAAAAATCTGGAATCTTTCCTCTCCCTACGTGTCTCTTTCACCTATGACAATAAAATTAAAGAGACTATTCATGAAATGGTAGGTATCTTTGCACTAACTGTTACTAGTTAATGCATGGCCTTCTCCTACCTGGTTAAAATTAAGTGCTTGAACTACACGTGTAATGATGTAAAACTAGTGATTTAAACCCAGATATGCACAGCCCTGCATGGTCAGGGAGGAAACATCTACATGAACCATTGGGAAAGAAAGATAGAGATTTCTTTTTTTTTTTTTTTTTTTTTTTAAAACTTCATCTCTCTCTGGAACTAAAACATTTTTTGAAGACTATAATGAAAGTGACAATTTCTACATGGGATTTATATCTCTGATTCCCAGCCACTATGTCAAACACTGCATCCACTTGCAAAGTAGAAAAACAATACCTAGGGCTTTGGTGTGTCTTTTATCTCCCTCCATGCATCACAATGAACAGTTTTCTGCTTTTCCAAACATGCTATATAGAAACAGAAATGATTTAGAATGTCTCTTGAGAATCCTGGTACTTAAATTCTCAACCTTGTATGATTTTGTTTTTAATCCATGAATTTATTTTCGAAACTCAATTTTCAATAAACAAGACCTCTCTCTGTTTTGAATATGTTTTGTAGTCCCATAGCCCAGCTAAGATTTATAGGCTGTTGCTGCTAATGAGGCCTACTATTTTCTCCTATTGTTTTAAATGTAAACCAGCCATCTCTTTCTCCATTGTTGAATACATTCCATTACAACATTACATACTGATGCAAGCTCTGTAAAGGCTCTGTTATTACAATGAAAAGTCATGGATTAAGTAAAAAAATTAGAGATTCAAATGTCAAATTTAAAAATGTTCTTTTTTGTTTCTAAGTCCAAACTTACAATTTCTATAAATGATGATGAAAATTATCAAAACTGTACAGGATATTGAATTTGTTTATGAAAACATATTATCTGTGTCATTTCAAGAAATAGAAATACCTTCAGTATTCATAAAGTGATATGCCTTTAATTACTGATATAATCATGGTACAACAAGATCGTAACTATATTAGTAGATCTAAGGAGGGAAAGAGTTGCTTTGACACAGGTGTAGGACCTTGCACTTGCCTGTGTTGAACTTCGGGAGGGTGACATGGGTCCACTCCTCAAACCTGTCATGGTCCCTCTGGATAGCATCCTCTCCCTCAAGTATATTAACTACACAACTCAGCTTGGTGTATCTGCAAACTTGCTGAGGGTGCACTCAATCCCACTGTCTACATCATTAATGAAGATAGTATCATCATTAATGAAAAAGTATTGGTCCCAGTATGGTCCCCTGAGGGACACCACTCTTTACTGATTCTACTTTGAGATACTGACTTTTGGATGGCCACCCAGCCAATTCCTTATGCTTCTAACAGTCCACCCATCAAACCCATCTCTCTCCAATTTAGAAGTAAATATGTGGTAGGGGACCATATCAAAGACATTACAGAAGTCCAGGTAGATGGCATCTGTAACCCTTCTGTTGTCGACTAATGCAGTCATTCCAGTGTAGAAGGCCAGCAGATTTGTCAGGCACAATATGCCCATGGTGAATCCACGCTGGCTATCTCTAACTACCTCCCAGTCTTCCATACGCATTGACATATCTTCCAGGAGGATCTGTTCAATGATGTTACTGAGCACAGAAGTCGTACTGATTGGTTAGAGTTTCCAGTATCCTCCTTTTTACCTTTTTTAAAAAAATCAGTGTGATGTTTCCCTTTTTCCAGTCACTGAGGATTTCACCTGGCTGCCATAACACTAACAATCACAGAGTCACAGAATCATCTAAGTTGAAAAAGACCTTGAAGAATACCCAGTCCAACTATTAACATTAACAGTTCCCTACTACACCATATCCCTAAGCGCTAAGTTGACCCTACTGTTATACACCTCCAGGGATGGGGACTCCACCACCTTCCTGGGCAGCCCATTCCAATGCCTAACAACCCCTTCTGGAAAAAAATGCTTCCTAATATCCAGTCTAAACCTTCCCTGGCGCAACTTGAGGACATTCCTTCTTGTGCTATCACTTATTACTTGGTTAAAGAGACTCATTTCCCAGCACTCTGCAACCTCCTTTATGGTAGTTGTAGAGGGCGATGAGGTCTCCCCTCAGCCTTCTCCAGACTAAACACCCCCAGTTCCCTCAGCCGCTCCTCCTATGACCTGTGCTCCAGACCCTGCACCAGCTTTGTTGCCCTTCTCTGGACACGCTTGAGTCATTCAATGTCCTTTTTGGAGTGAGGGGCCCAAAACTGAACACAGAATCGAGGGGTGGCCTCCCCAGTGCTGAGTCCCTGGGTAAGATCCCTTCCCTGTCCCTGCTGGCCATGCTATTGCTGACACAGCCCAGGATGCCATTGGCCTTCTTGGCCACCTGGGCACACTGCTGGCTCCTGTTCATCGGGCTGTCAATCAGCACCCCTAGTCCCTCTCTGACTGGCAGCTCTCCAGCCACTCCTGCCCAAGCCTGTAGCGCTGCTGGGGGTTGTTGTGGCCGAAGTTTTTCAATGAGTCGAGCTAACTCCTGCCCCAGTATCCTTCTCCCCCTCTGGGACAGGTGCATCTCATCTGATGCCAAAAGCACTGGTGCCCTGTATACTAATCCATGACTGAAAAATCTGAAGCCCTGATGGTAACACCAATCTTGGAGCCACAAGTTCATCTATTGAGTTCTGTATTCTTCTTCATCCATCCCTGCAATTGAAGGGATGGAGTAGAACAAAATTTGTGCCCCCAACCTCTTAACCAGTTTCCCCAAGACCCTGAAATCTCTTTTTATTTATTTAGGCCTTCTCCTGATAATGTCACCGCTACCTGCCAGAAAAACCAAGAGAGGGTAGTAGTCCTTGGATGTCACTCGAGTGGGGAGTTTTGCCATGAGGTCCTTGACCCATGCCCCAGGGAGGCAGCAGACTTCCCTATGAAGGGGGACTGGTCTGCATATGGGGCCTTCAACAACCCTCAGAATGGAGTCACCCACTACAATGACCCTTCTGGGGTTCTTTTTAGAACTGGTTTTAATACCTGGTCTAGGGTGACCCAGCCTTGGTGGACCTTGTTTGAGTCATTTTCTTTGTCCTTCCCTACTTAATTCAAAAGTTCCAGGGCCCCGAATCTATTACAAAGGGACACCATGGAAGGTGACAGAGGTCAGGGGAGGATTTTCCTGCCTTCCTGAGCAGGGAGCTGTTTCCAACCTCCCCCACCTCTCAGGTCCCCACCTTCTGCCTGGCAGCAAGAGCGTGAGGGATTGCTTGTCTCTTCTGGAGCCTCCATTTGCTCCTGTTGCTTCAGGGGTGTTAAGGTGCTACTCCACCAAACAGTTTCCCTTTTTCACTCCCTAATACTTCTTGATCTTTCAGCCTCTTCTCCAAGTCCCGCCACCATGCTGAGCAGGTCACCCCGCTGATGGCAGCGCACACAGGTGCTGTCCCTGCTGCCCTCCGGCAGGACTGACGGGCTCAGGCACTCCCTGCAGCCGGGGACCCGGACCCTGCGTGTTTGCCTGGCAACTCCATCTGGGTCGCCACATTCTTTCTAGTGGTGGTTTTGACGCGAGTGGAGACCATGGTTCAGTCCACTCGTGGAGGATGGTAAGACAACAACTAATTCAGATGAGCTCTGGAGCCAGGAGAGGGGCTGTGCCCTGCTCGCTCGCCCTGCCTGCGCCAACTGCCGTGCCAGGCCCCGTTCGCCTCCCTGTTCGCCGCGGCCCTGGGGGCTGCTCTTGTATATGAGGCCCTTGGGCGTCACCATTCCCATCTCCTCCCGCCCTGAGTCCCTGCTGCCCTCGGTCGCAGCTTGCTCTTCCCGTTCAGAGGGGAGGTGACTTGAGGCTCTCCCTCTTCCCTGGGCTTCTGCCTTCTCGTCTTGCAGTTTTGCTGCGGGTTTTTGATGCATTCAGACGGGTCCTGCACCAATAACCTTCTCCTTGGAACCCCCTTCCTCAGCAATAATGCTTTTGTCCATTTAATATTTCAGCATTTTGAGTAACATAATTCAGAGTAATTGATTACTCAGGTTGCCTGGAGTACCAAGAGCAAGAAAATAACCAACAAGGATGGGCCTGCTTTAAAAAAGCCCAAAAAACATGATAGTCAAAATCTAAACAAAACACTACTAAAGAAACAAGAATTGTTTTCCAGACAGGCTTGTGAATATACACAGCCTCATGCAAAATAGAATAAATAGTACTGTCAATATAATCAGTGAAAAAAAAAAGTATACACACATTTTATACATGTACACACACAGAGATACATACAAACACACAGATACTCACACAGAGATGCTTACACAGATATATTCATACACACATTTATTTATCTATTTAGTTATATACTTAAGTATAGGAGTATATGTCTAAATATGCACACATGGTTGCCTGTGATGTTCACAGTTGGAAAATCAACAAAAATCCATGGATATCAATAACAATTATAGGAAGTCTTACTTTTTAATTTATATTCCTCACTTTCGTGAATGTCTCTTCTGTGTTTGTACTTCTTACTACCAAAAAAATCCATCTTATTTTTTTCACTGTCCTACTGCTTCTATTCACTTTTTGTCCAGTTTCATGCCTCTATATCCTATCGTTTTTGGTGATGATGACTCTTGCTCACTTGAAATATTTTAACCCTTCCACATGGATTAAAATAGGGGTGGTGCCAAGTGCAAGGTTTAGAAAGGCATAGCAAGGTTTAGAAAAGCAACATGACTCCAAGTGGTGGGATGCTCCACCTCACATTCCTCCTCCAGCATGCTGCTGACTGGGCTGCTACTGGGAGTAAAGACCTATTCTTTCAACAGTTCGACACCTAGCAAAGAGGAAAGAAGACAGCCAGCAGCAGTCTTGGCTTTTCTCTTTGCTCTCCTTTGCTCCCTGCTCAGTCTAGATGAGCCTGAAATAACAGCTCTATACTCATAGTAAGATATACATACCCCTGTGTGAGAGTAGGTTTGGCTTGTTACTCATTATAGCACACCTTGTACATGTAAGTGTGCAAATAGAAGTGGAAGTGATAAGAACCATGCACTCTGCATGTGTTTTCATATCTTTGTAGATATAGACTGTTCAGGCCAGTCTGTGGGCTGGCTATAGGAAGCAACTCACTCCTAGTTCACACTCATGCTTTATTAAGATGTATAAGGCACTTCCATTTCTTTGCAACTTCAAGCTGGGCCCTTAACTTTTTAGGGATATATTTTGTCTCATTTGCTGGCAATGCTCCTTTCATGAACTACCCCATCTGCAGTCCTAGAAATATCAAAGTATGAAAAGCTGGTAGACTCAGCTGATAATAAAGTAGGTTTTCTACATGCTGCCCCTTAAGCTAAAACACCCATATATGCACCATCAGGGAGATGACTTACAATCATCTTGCCTAGTGACAGTACATTTCAAAGACAGTAAAAAGACAAATGTGAGATCTAGAATTAACAGCAATGTATTAAAACATGTGTGGCATTCTGACCAGATTTCTTCCATAAAGTTAATTGATTTTTGTAGTTGTGGTAACAGTTTACAACAATAGTAATTCCACAGTAATTTTAAGTATGTTTGCACACATACAGAAGCACAATTAAAAAAGATAACTGGTGGAGACACATACATGTATATACCTTTGTGTGTGTATCCATGTGTGTATACATATCTGTGCATGGAGAGACACACAGTGATACAAGTATACATTCCTAGAATTTCAGTGGTGGAGTTGAAGTAATCCATATTATATGGAAAGTAATCATGCAAAATACACTGAAGTTTTATACTCAATTCCCAACCAGAAGCTTTTGCTGTTATCTGCTACCTCAACTCATTCTTGAGTTACATACTACCAAATGTATGTAAGTTTTGTAAACAGGCAGTTAAGAAAGGTTCTCTGTTGTCTTCTCTGAATTGTTTAAAACAGGTTTGTGAATATTGAGAATAATAATGTAACAAAAAAATTACTGCATGCACAAAGCAAAAGCTTAAAATTATTGTAATGACAGTGGTATCTGTAATTCCGGTGTTCACAGGTTGTGTTCTAGACCACAGAAATCAAGGAAGCAATTGTTAAATAATTGCTTTTAAATTGCATATACCATTAAAAAATATTTATTATATGCTATTTGATCAACTAACCACACAGAGAACAAGATGGTAAAAGGTGGAGAATGAGTATAGAACAGTAGAAGAGAGATATAGAGGTTAATATACATGTCAGTTATATGGATTTAATATTTGGCTCGGCTGTATTCTTTGTTTTGTTGTTAATTTTCCCAATGTCAGCACAGTTAATGCTTCAGGAAGCAGAAAATTCTAGATGAGACAATCAAAGAAAAATAATGTAGGATGTGTGTGCACTCATTATATATATCCACCTCCCTCACCACATTCCATCCCTATCTGTTTAAAAGAAAAAGAAAGTCTTGTGGTTTTTTATCATGCACGTGCTGCTCTTCATCATATACCAAACTGCCCTAAATGCTGAATGAGGAAACTGGTATGAGATCAAGATTTTTTGTTTAAAAATCCAATTAATCCCACCCTTAGTTAAAATTAACTGTCAGAGATGACAATGATAATTGAATCAGTTACAGACAATGGATCAATCATGACAGAGAATCAGTGGCTATGAATTCAACGTTATGAACATCACTATAGTGAAAAGACAGATGTATGATATACAGAGGTCAGTATTTCTGCTCTATAGGATTTTCCTAAAAAAATTTTCCAGTTCAGTTGAAAAGCTGAACACCTGAAAGTTTTGAGTGACCCAAAATATAAGTAAAGTACTTCTTTGTTCGATTTTCAAAGATCTTAATTTTTAGTGTAAATAGTAATTTTGTTCAGCTTTTTTTGAATATAACTAACATATATATCTAAAACAGGAAATAATTTTTAACAGAACCCCAAAATTTTATGAATGTAAGAACTTCAAATATTTTAAAAGTTTTAAAGATTTTTCAACACCTTAATAAAATATTTTAAAAGCAATCTTTTTCAATTAAGAGCTTGCAAATGATCTTCACGAACAAAAAAAATTTATTAATAATAATTCCTTGTGACCTAGAGAACATGCAGTGAATTGCATGTATCTATATTGCACTGACTGTTTACTTTTGAGTGTTGCATGTGGAAAGTATTCTTATCTTTAAAATTTTATTCTAAATACTATTTTTTCCTTTTCAATTACTTGTTAAACAATATTAATAATTTAGTCTTTTCTAGAGAAGAAGAATCTGTAAGATAAAGATACTATTGTCAGTGTTTAGTTCTTCTCTAGATCTTCACGTTTCTAATGCTGGATATCAGACTGGAAAAAATAACTCAAGCATGGGAAGAACCAAAGGATAATTGAAGCTTTGAATAAGTTAATTTGGGGGAAAAGGAAGTTTTGATTCAAACTTGTCTTTAATGTTTTTTCTAAGCAATTTATCCATTCCTGATTTTGCAAAACGTATGTCAGGGCATATTCTTTAATCTGCATTTATATGTAATGCTCTTGTTTAATTATACAAAGCAGCAGCTGCATATTCTTATATGGAATATGTCATTAGAATAGAATCATAGAATCATCTAGGTTGGAAAGGACGCTGGAGATCATCTAGTCCAAGAGTTCCCCTAGCACAGTTCCCACCTACAGCATAGCCTTAAGAGCTAAATCGACCCTACTCTTGAACACCTCCAGGGATGGGGATTCCACCACTGCCCTGGGCAGCCCATTCCAACACGTAACAACCCCTTCTGGAAAGAAATGCTTCCTAATATCTAGTCTAAACATTCCCTGGCGCAACTTGAGGCGATTCCCTCTTGTCCTGTCACTTTCTACAAGGCTAAAGAGGCTCATCCCCAGCTCTCTGCAACCTCCTTTCAGGGAGCTGTAGAGGGCGATGAGGTCTCCCCTCAGCCTCCTCTTCTCCAGACTAAACACCCCCAGTTCCCTCAGCCGCTCCCCATCAGACCTGTGCTCCAGACCCTGCACCAGCTCCGTTGCCCTTCTCTGGACACGCTTGAGTCATTCAATGTCCTTTTTGTAGTGAGGGGCCCAAAACTGAACAAAGGAATCGAGGGGCGGCCTCCCCAGTGCCGAGTACAGGGGTCAGATCCCTTCCCTGTCCCTGCTGGCCACGCTATTGCTGACACAAGCCAGGATGCCATTGGCCTTCTTGGCCCCCTGGGCACACTGCTGGCTCCTGTTCATCGGGCTGTCAATCAACACCCCCAGGTCCCTCTCTGACTGGCAGCTCTCCAGCCACTCCTCCCCAAGCCTGTAGCGCTGCTGGGGGTTGTTGTGGCCCAAGGGCAGCCCCCGGCATTTGCCCTTATGGAAACTGCCCCAGTTGGCCTCAGCCCATGGCTCCAGCCTGTCCAGGTCTCTCTGCAGAGCCTCCCTACCCTCGAGCAGATCAACACTCCCACCCAACTTGGGGTCATCTGCAAACTCACTGACGGTGCACTCAATCCCTTCGTCTAGATCATCAATGAAGATGTTAAACAGGACTGGCCCCAACACCGAGCCCTGGGGGACACCACTTGTGACTGGCCACCAACCAGATTTAATTCCGTTCACCACAACTCTTTGGGCCTGGCCATCCAGACAGTTTTTTACTCAGTGAAGTGTGCGATTGTCCAGACCTTGAGCAGCCATTTTTGCCAGGAGAATGCTGTGGGAAATGGTGGTAAAAACCTTGCTAAAGTCAAGGTAAATTACGTCCACAGCCTTTCCCTCATCCAATAAGCAGGTCGCTCTGTCATAGAAGGAGATGAGGTTTGTCAAGCAGGACCTGCCTTTCATAACCCCATGCTGACTGGGCCTGAGCATCTGGTTGTCCCTCATGTGTTGCATGATGGTGTTTAGGATGAGCTGCTCCATCAGCTTCCCGGGCACGTAAGTCAAGCTGACAGGCCTGTAATTTCCAGGATCATCCTTCCGACCCTTCTTTTAGATGGGAGTCACATTGGCCAGTTTCCAATCTGTCGGGACCTCCCGGTCAGCCAGGACTGCTGGTAAATGATGGAAAGTGGTCTGGCGAGCACCCAGCCAGCTCCTTCAGCACCCTTGGGTGTATCCCGTCTGGTCCCATAGGCTTGTGTGTGTCCATGTGATGCAGCAGGTCACTGACTGTCTCCTGGACTGCAGGGGGGTCATTCTCCCAGTCTCTGTATTCTGGCTGTGGAGGCTGGATTTCATCAATACAACTAACCGTGCTATTGAAGACTGAGACATTAAGCACCTCAGCCTTCTCCTCGTCACTTGTTACCAAATTTTCTCCTGCATCTAGCAGGGGATGGACTCTCCTTGGACTTTCTTTTGTTACTGACATACTTACAGAAACTTTTCTTATTATCCTTGATTGCAGAGGCCAAATTAATTTCCAGTTGGGCTTTAGCCCTTCTGATTTCCACCCTGCATAGCCTCACAGCCTCTCTGTAATCACTGTGTGTGGTGTGTGGCTAGCCCCTTCTTCCAAAGGCTGTCAACTCTCCTTTTCTCCCTGAGTTGCAGCCAAAGCTCCCTGTTCAGCCAGAGTGGTCTTCTCTGGCATTGGCTTCTCTTAGAGCACCTGGGGACCGCCTGCTCCTGAGCCATTAACACTTCCTTCTTAAAGAGCGCCCAGCCTTCCTGGGCCCCTGTACCCTTCAGGAGAGTTTCCCAGGGGATTCTTTCAAGCAGGTGCCTAAACAAGACAAAGTCAGCCCTTCTGAAGTCCAGGATGTCAGTCCTGCTTAGCTCTCTCCTGACCTCTCTAGGAATAGAGAACTCTATTATTTCATGATCGCTGTGCCCTACTTGACGTCCAACCTCCACGTCGTCCACCAGCCCTTCTCTGTTCACAAAGAGGAGATCCAGCAGGGCACCTTCTCTGGTTGGTTTACTCACCAGTTGCATCAGGAAGTTGTCTCCCACACATTCTAGGAATCTCCGGGACTGGTCTTGTTCTGCCATGTTGTATTTCCAGCAGATGTCTGGAAAGTTAAAGTTGCCCACAAGAACAAGGGCAAGCGATTGTGATTTCACCTAAGTGCCTATAAAATATCTCATCCAACTCTCTGTCCTGATTGGGTGGCCTATAGTAGACTCCTACTACAACATCTGCCCTGTTGGCCTTCCCCCTGATTCTAACACAAAGACACTCCACCCTGTCTTCACTACACCTGTGCTCGAAGCAGTCATAACAGTCCTTAACATACAGCGCCACCCCACCACCTCTCCTTCCCTGTCTGTCCCTCCTAAAGAGCTTGTACCCGTCAACTGGCACACTCCAGTCATGGGAGACATCCCATCATGTTTCTATAATAACAACAACATCGTAATTTTCCTGTTTCATCACGGCTTCAAGCTCCTCCTGTTTGTTTCCCATGGTGTGTGCATTGGTATACATGCACTTCAGATGGGCCGATGTTTTGCCCCCTTCCCCCTTCAAATCTAGTTTAATGCTCTCTCAATGAGCCCAGTTAACTCCTGCCCCAAAATCCCCTTCCCTCTCTGGGACAGGTGCATCCCGTCTAATGTCAAAAGATCAAGTGCCCTGTATATCAACCCATGATTGGAGAATCCAAAGCCCTGATGGTAACACCAGTCTTGGAGCCACCCATTCATCTGCTGAATTCTTCTGTAATCTTCCTCATCCATGCCCCCAACCATAGGGATGGAGGAGA
Organism: Athene cunicularia; assembly: GCF_003259725.1. Classification (NCBI taxonomy): domain Eukaryota; kingdom Metazoa; phylum Chordata; class Aves; order Strigiformes; family Strigidae; genus Athene; species Athene cunicularia. Next base: position 19,103,581 of record NW_020799143.1, on the reverse strand, counting down.
ACACAATTTGTGCCCCCGACCACTTAAGGAGTTTTTCTAAGGACCTAAAATCTCTCTTCATTACTTTAGGCCTTATCCTGGTGATGTCATCACTACCTACCTGAAAAACCAGGAGAGGGTAGTAATCCTTCAGTCTCACTAGGGTAGGCAGTGTTGCTGTGAGGTCCTGGACGCAGGCCCCAGCGAGGCAGCAGACTTCCCTATGAAGCGGGTCTGGTCTGCATATGAAGCCTTTGACACCCCTTAGAGTGGAGTCACCCACTACAGTGACTCTTCTGGGGTTCTTTTCAGAGCTGGTTTTAATACCTGGTCTGAAGTGACCTGGCCTCGGTGGACCTTGGTCTTCGTTGTTTGTCTCATTTTCTTCCCATTTAAAAGTTCCAGGGCCCCAAATCTATTGTGAAAGGGCATCATGGAGGGTGAGGGAGATGGGGAGAGGGTTTTCCCTCGTCTCTTAGTGCCCCCCCTTCTGTCTGATAGCAAGAGGATGAGGGATTACCTGCATCGTTTGGAACTTCCATTAGCTCCTGTTGCTTCGGAGGTTCGAGGGTATTACTCCACCAGTCAATTTCCTATTCATACTCCCTAATACTTCTTAATCTCTCAACCTCTTCTTTGAGTTCCGCCACCAGGCTGAGCAGGTCATCCAGCTGATGGCAGCGCACACAGGTGCTGTCCCTGCTGCCCTCCGGTAGGACCAACAGGCTCAGGTACTCCCTACAGCCCAAGACTTGAACATCTTCATATTTGCATGGCATTTCCATCTGGGTCACCATGTTCTTTCTGGTGGTGGTTTTGATAGTTTTTATTCTCATGAGATTTTCTGAACAATATCTGGTTAATTAAATGTAAGAACTGAGAGTATGAATATAACACACCCCTTTGTCCACCTTATCATGATGCCTGTTAAATGAGTATAAGGAACTAGTTTACATAGACAGTTATTTATAAGAAGCATATAAACAGCACAGTTACTGATACTTAGTTGAAAAAATAGACATACTAAAAATTCTTTTATTCCAGCCAAGGAAAAGAACAAGAAAACCAATTCACCTCACGGGAAATGAATCAACCCACAGAGAAAAGAGGGACACCAAAATCCAATATAATATTTTAAAAATTGGAGCCTGCAAAATCTCTCTGGCAAAGGATCAGGAGGCAAATGCGGCAAGAAGCAGTGCACAGAAGACATCAGCATCTTTTGAAACACACTAAGAGAAAGATGAATGTAACAAAGCCAAGAGATGAAAGGTTCTCATGAAAGTAATTTCTTTGTATTAAAGGATTTCTTATTTTCCTAGGTGTTGCATTGCTTGCTTTTTGTAAATAACGTATGTTGGCTCAGTAGACATACAAAGACATGAACCTTAGCTGGGGCAATATTTGCATAAATTGTCACATTAGTACAGGTAAAGATGCAGATAATTTTTACTAAGATTAAAAACTAACACAGCAAGAGTATTTTTTAAGAACAGTGGGAAGCTTCGACTAAGTTCCACCTGAATAATCTTTCTCTCTCTCTAGGACTTCCAGTCATGAGTGACCCACTCTGCATCTAATTCTTGGCATCCAATTTTCTTACTGACTTTGACCAACATGGTCCAGCAGATGCAAGACAAAAGTATATTCAACTTTATAAAACAACAGCGTGAAGAGTGGCCTTTAATTTCATAGAATGGCTTGAGTTGGAAGGGACCTTAAAGATCATCTAGTTCCACCCACCCTGCCATGGGCAGGGACATCTTTCACTAGACTAGGTTGCTTGGCCTTGAACACTACCAGGGAGGGGGCAGCCACAGCTTCTTTGGACAACCTGTGCCAGTGTCACACCACCCTCACAGTAAAGGATTTCTTCCTCATATCTAATCTAAATATAGTCTCAGTTTAAAACTGTTACCCCTTGTCCTATCACTACACTCCCTGATAAAGAGTCCCTCCCAATCTTTTCTGTAGGCCCCCTTTACATACTGGAAGTCTGCTATAACATCTCCTTGGAGTCTTATCTTCTCCAAGCTGAACAAACCAAACTCATGCAGACTGTACTTATAAGGGAGGTGGTCCAGTATCTAAAGTCCTCGAGAGAGAGATATCCTTCAGGTGAACCTTAGTCAAAGCCTTCTGCTGTTTTTAAAAGCTATTCTTGCTGTGTTAGTTTTTAATCTCAGTAAAAAGTATCTGCATCTTTACCTGAATTAATCTGACAATTTGGAAAGCAAATTTTCATAAACTAAGGGCATGATATTACATAAACCCTCGCTCTGCTCATCTCTCACACTTGGAAAGCTAGAACTACATAAACTTCCATCACACATGTCCAGTAAAGTAGCATGCTACTGGAGAAAATATATGGTCTGGTATCAGTCTTAGATACCTTCAGCTTCAGGTATTTAGACATCTCAAACTGAGCTGTCCTGCAGAAGTTAAATGAAAAGACAAATGTGGATAGGATGTTCAGCACTACAGGTGAAAGGCTACACTTTAATTTGGGAAAGTATGTTTAAATTAGGCCTTATAATAGGTTGGTTTCCCCATTATTTTGTGCCATTAACTTAGTTTTAGAGAACACTTTAAAACATCTTCACTTGTTAAATCTTTCACAGCCAGCTGATTGTCTCCCTAACAGACAATGAGAGGCAAAATGTCAAGAAGAGCAAGGATTATTTTAACCTTGTACTACACTGATCAGAACTCTGCTCGAAGTCAATGATTGCAAAACTTGTTCAGAATAACCTGATGACTCAGTCTCCCAGAATGCTAATCTTCAAAATCAGTGCAGCAAGGGACAAGAGGATTAAAGTCACATTCAATTGTAATGAGATCCATCATTAAAGGCAGAACACAGTCCACTGACATGAGATGTCTAGTATGTGTAACTGCTTTTACTTTAAAATTTTCATTAACACAAGATTTTGGAATCATTGTTCTGTCATTACAATTTGCCTGTTATTTTCATTTTATTCTAATGACTAAGTTGTTAATAAAGCACTCAGTTTCCTACAGATACTTGCATTGTAGTTTCAATTTATACAGACACCAGGTTTTTCTTTTAATGAGAAGTGGAACCTGGCTGCACAGCCTCTTCATATTATTCACCAGACTTTTTTCTTTTTAATGTTCAGAAAGATTGTCTCATTCTGAAACTTGCTTTTTCCTTCTTTCTTTAAGTAGAGCTCCTTATTTCCCCAAGAATTATTCTCTGCCTCTGGCCAATGCACATATGAACTGGACAGAGCATAAGCAGTCTGCTACTGTATCATGCTCCCCCCTCACAGACAAGGTAGTTAAGAGAAGTGTGGAGCACTGGTATTTTGATTTTTTTTTTTATTTTATTTTATTTTTTTTTAGTAAAGGAGAATAAGCAGATCTTAAGTAGTATTTCTTCTGTTTGGCTTTGCTTTGTACTTTCAGTTCACTCAGAGAAAATTACTGCTTTTCGTCTCCAGCAAAACAAATTGTTAATTTATTTGGAGTGGGGAACAGGCAAAGGATACTCTACATGATTAATTAGCCTAAAGTATGTGCTAAAAGCAAATAAATAAAGAAACAACAGTGCCAAATTATGCATGATTCACATTCAGTTTGTCTAAACAGTGAAATACATTTTAGAAATGCACAGCTTTCCACCAAGTCCTTCTTTATACACAAGGGACTACTTCTTATTTAAGCCACATAGCATTTTATTTTTATCACTGAAATTGGGAAACAAGCTGGCAAACATTTATTAATTTTAATTAACCATTTAAAAATACACTATAGCAACAGTCCTGAAACCTACCAAAAAAACTCCCTGTCTCTTGCTTACACATACCACCATATATATAAACATTTTTGTTGCATTTATGGATATATTTCTTTAAAAACACATTATGTTTTGAAGAGTGTTAGAAGGATATCAGGCAGGATTCTAAGAATTTCAAGGTAAATTATATGATCCTTGGAGGAGTTAAGGTAATCAAGACAGGTTTCCAGACTTGGAAAAAAATAATATTATAATGTTTTTCCTCCTCACCTCTGAAATTTGCTGTTTCCATATATGCAAGTTGGTGCACTAACAAAGTGCAATTTCAGTATGATTTAAGATGCAGCTCTACTATGGAGTGTTACATTGTGATTCTAGATTTATAACTACTACATAATAATACAAATAAATGTAATTGAAATTGTATTTGCTTTTAGTTCCTCCCTCTTTCACACAGCCTCCCCAGGAGGTTTTAAAACAAGATAGCTAATAAAATAGATGACTGAATGCTGTAACATAGATGTCATATGAAAGCATCATCAGCAAATTGACTACCAAGGTACATGGCTTTTCTGATGTTCAATGAATGAGATGATTTCTCCTGATTTACCCTTGGCAGAATCAAAGGCATGAAAATATAAACAAATTATACAAAATCAGAGACTATAAATTTTGGCATTGAGAAGTGATTAATGGAAGGGATCTTTAGCTGCATATTGTCTGTTTTTTCCTGGCTGAATTATAGACTCAGGAAAAGATTACTGCTTTCTTAAATAGTGCTTCCTGAATTTTGTTTCTGTTTCAGCTGAGCATGACAGAGGCAAAGAGAGGAAGAGAGGAGAGAAAGGCGGGGGAGGAAAGAGAGCAAGAGAAGTAACTACTTCTGAGGAGCAGTTACTAAGCTAAGTGCCAAATATTCATAACACAAAACGTAGACTGTTGCAGTAATGTCATAATTATCAGCTGGAAACTTGCCATACAACATGTAAAAATAGCCATGTGCCATCTGGTAATCATTTTTTTCTGAGGCAAAATGGAAATTAAGGGCTACAGCAAAACTGTAATTCCTTAGCCTGGGAGAGTGGTAGAACAAGCATATACCACTTGTTACATTTGTTTCCTAGGCATGTACCTTAATATTAACATAAAAAAGCAAATAAAAATTCTTATGTTCTAGAACACATCTCACTTAGGAGTCTAAGGCAGTTCATAAAAAATCATAACATCCTTAATAACAAACACTGACTGCTTTTCTTCGGACTCCAGCTTTCAGTCCTTTCCTGTCCTGGATCTACTGTCACAATGACATTTTCAGTTAGGAACTAGAATGCCAACTCTTAATATGAAAATCACAACTGTCAAAATTGAGTTCATTTTACTTTTGTACATGCTAATTTGTAGATGATAATGAATGCAAATTTCCTTATATATTTCACATTTATGACAGTATTTCATACGTTTTCTACTGCATCTAAGCAGTAATACATTTCTTCATTTTAATATAGTACATAACCTTTCCAAGTACCTTAATTTTGTTTATATTTACACATTTTTCTAAGCATGATATGATTTATACTTTAAATGATTTGTATTTTTTCATTTGCATTCACGTGTAAAGTACATGAAGTCAGACATAAATAATAACAAACTGCGATGTGATCTTTCAATTACTAGCAATGTATCTTTTTCATTAGCCAGAAATTACTTTCAGGGTGTACCCAAAGACTTTAATATAGTTGTACTACTCCAGATTTTCATCATATGTATGTTTTCAGGGGATAAAACCTCTCAGAATTTACTCATGCCACACTTGTAGTGATTAACTGCTCTAGCCCTACATGTAACCAAATGCTTGCCTGCTGAATGCATTGGCTTCTTGATGACCCGATTCTACAAGTGTTTGTGTCACTTCTTTCCCAAGCAGTCATCCACTATTGCAGTCCTGGATATTAGCATGTGCTGAGAATGGTCCATTAGTTGTTCGTTGTTGTACAGCTTTTATTATTTTTGTGCAAGGTCCTATAGTCATAAGCACAGAGAAAAATGACCAGTAACACATTTTGCTTGACAAAGGTTTGCAAGCATGATTTTGGTGAAGGTATTGTGCCTTGTCTAGAAACCTTTTGTCAGTCTCTTACCACTGCTGCCAGACTGGTAGAGCACACAAACTTGAGTTTAACCACTCTTGGCTGCCAGCTGAAGCCAATTAAACTCTTCCCTTCAGTTCAGGATGAAAGAAGTTTTATGTGTCCAGCTACTAGCTTTGACACAGTCCACAGTACAACATAAACTATTGTTACTGTAATCCTCCAATGCATGGGTTCAAATCAATGCAGCACCTTCGCTGCTATATGTTACAGATCCCTGAGGATCTTGTTACTAAAATGTGTTTTACAGAGCATTTTGTTTGTCTATACCAGAGTATTTAATGAAAATGAAATATCCCAGCATATTTTATACCAAAGGTTTTTCAGAAGAAGCAGTCAGCGTTCACTGTGAAAACAAGGGGAACTTATAGTACTGTTGCCCCCTGGTTCTCTGTTCTTGCTCTGCAACTGTGCCCTTCAATCTTGTTTAGAGCTATACAGATACACAGCTCATGGTTTCTTCCTATTTCCTTCAGGAGCCAGGAACTGCTCCTGGTAAATCTGGTAAATTTGTATAAAGCTCCTGAATTAATAGCCCGTAATCCATATGAGAAAAAATTTCATAATGCCTGCAACTGCCAGAACTCATGAGGACTGTTCTACTCTATGGTATCAGTCTTATTTCTCTTACTGGAAAGTTTCTGTCTATACTGCTGCCACATTGAATTGAGGGTAACTCTTCTCATTTGAAACAACTCAAATTTGCAATGTATTGCAATGGATAAGGCATTTTTCTGTAATTAGAAAAACCTCACGTTTTCAGGCCAGAAACTCTATGTTCTGGCCTTGATTTGAGAATGCAGCAAATTAAATAATTTCTTTGTGAAATGTAAATGTTTTGGACTGTCTTCAAGCTTCTCTTAGCAGGCACAGTGTCTTGAAACTGGCTTTCTGTAAAGAGGTAAATTTTCCTTTGTTTTGGACTACCACGTTCCCCAAAGTTGCCCTAAAAACCACTCATTTATTTAGCTGATAATATTATTTCACGGCTAGCACTCAAAGTGTCCCACTCTATATGGTACAAATATGCTTTTAAAATAAAGATTTAGGGTGAAATAATAATACCTTAGTGAATGTTTAAGGAAACAATGAAGCACCTTTCCTTTTTATTCTATCAGATGCCAAACCTTTTGATGGAAGTCCCCTCACACAGAAATATTGGCTAGAGCAAGCAGATTCTGAGATATTTGGACACAAAAACAATTATCTTTTAAGTTATCAGTGCCTTAACTTTCAACAAAAACCCTCTTCTTATTTGTACCTATGACAGGTGCCAAGAAATAAAACAGCAATGCCAACACCATTCAACACACAGGGACAATAGACCAATGTTGCTCTGCCATGAAACAAAATTATATCAACACCAAAGAGAAAATTTGCTTGACATGAAATGATATAAAAATATTTTCAAAAATATTAATTATTAAAATATTTTTCTATCAATAAAAGATGATTCATAGATTTTTAAAAGCTAGGAAAAAAAAAAATTTCTTAAGTAATCATTGTGAAAATTGAGAGAATGGTAAACCAATGGTAGATCTTATTTTTGCCACCCTTGTTTTTAACTTGCTGTAAGAGTCACTGTGGTTACTGTCAGGCTGAACTGTAACAGTATTAGATGGTATATTGTAGGTGGACTGTGCTACTTAGAATTTAAAGTCCAAATTAGATTTTCAAAGGGAATTCAGAAAACTACAGTGTATTTCCATCACTTTTGACAAGATACTGTAGTATGCAAAGGAAGATGTCAATCACTGGGTGTCATTTGAAGGCACTTATGTACACACATGGAGGGAAGGGTGTTGTGCTTCTCTTTGCAGATTCCTTCTCTCTCAGACTACTAACCATGATTTCTTGCTGCTGTCAGAAAATGAACCATCCAAGAAGACTTCCCCCTCCAAAGAAAATCAGCAGAAAAAGATGGTGAAAATCTTGAAGACACAATTGAAAATTAATGAATGTCATTTGAATTTACTTGACAGAAGATCTTTTAGCTAACATATCATCACATAGTAGCACCACCACTAAACCCACATAACTTAGAATGAAAGCCTACGTTATTTTGCAGTTCCCCCTCAAGTCTCAACTTTTGGTCTCTATCTTTAAGCATGAGGAGTATGTTATTGGAAATAGAAAAGGGATTTTCAGCATATTTAGAACAGAAGGGATCTCAGGTATGAAGATAATTGTTGTGACGTATATTTTAAAAATAACTTTATGTGCAGAAAAAAACCCTTCCTATATTTAGTCAGTTCAAAACTGTAAACCATTTCATACATAACTGATATTAGAAGCTCAGTTATGGCCAGAAAAGTGTTGCTAACAGGCTTCATTAAAGTAATCTGGGGAAACTGCAGGTCCAGAAAAAAAAAATGTGATCACAGACACAACTACAATAAGTCATAGGTATGCAGCCATTAAGCTAAAAGAAAATTGTTACTTTGTTCTGTAAGAGCTAATTTCATCAATCAAGCCGTAACTTCAAAATTTTAAACATCTCAAAAATCTATAGCATTTTGGTGCTACTGTCCAAATGAGAGTTGTGAGCTTCTTGACCTTTACTCCAAGGTGGCCAGGCTTAATTAAGTTTCTGTCTAGAAGACATCTGGTTGTATTACTATGTTAAACATTTCTGAGCCAACATTTCTCGTTTCTCAAAAGGTCTCAGACATTGAGTTTTACTGCTTTACTGGTATATTTTCTCAGCTATCTTACATCTACCTGACCAGTAGGAAATGCCCACACAGGAGATCATTTGTGCTTGTGTAAACCAAGTTTCAAACGTCTATGTCTATTTATTTTATTTTATTTTCAACATACCAGTAGTTAGACTAAGCTACATTCTTTTAGCTATTAGGTTTTTCACTGTAATTTCTTCACTTATTCCCAATAATTCAACCTAATAACATCAATTTAGAAACTGCTAGAGTTTTACTCATACCTCCTTTCCAGCAGTTTCCCACCTTGTTAATATGAACTTGAAGGGTTTAACACTGTTAAGATGACCTCCACTGGTGTCTGCTGACTAAAAAGAACTATGTGTATTAAGTTTACGTGTCAAGGGTTTGGTAGCGGGGGGGGG
>NW_020799143.1:19048384-19094563 GCF_003259725.1 Athene cunicularia | reverse complement strand
GGGGGGGGGGGGGGGGCGCTACAGGAGTGGCTTCTGTGAGAAGATGCTAGAAGCTTCATCCATGTCAGACAAAGCCAGTTCCAGTTATGTCCAAGATGGACCTGCTACTGGCCAAGGCTGAGCCATTCATCAAGAGTGATAATGTCTCTGTAATAACATACTTAAGGGGAAAAAAATTGCTGTAAAACAGAATCTGGGAAAGAAGAGTGAGAATATGTGACAGAAACAATTATGCAGACACCAAAGTCAGTGAAAGAGAGGGGCATAGGAGGTACTTCAGGAACTGGAGCAGAGATTCCCCTGTAGTCTGTGATGCAGAACATGGTGAGGCACACTGTGCTCCTGCAGCCCATGTAGGTCCACAAAGGAGCAGATAGCCACCAGGCAGCCCATGGACCACTCCACACTGGAGAAGGTGGATGTGCGTCTGCGGGAGGCTGTGACCCCATGGAGAGCCTGCACCTGAAACCCTGTGGAGGTGTCCACACTGGAGCAAGTTTTGTGGTATGACCTGTGGTCCCACAGAGGACCCATGCTGGAGCAAGCTGTTCCTGAAGGACTGCAACGCATGGTAAGGACCTATGATGCAGCAGTTTGTGGAGAACCGCAGCATGTGGGAAGGACCACATTGGAGATGTTCATGGTGAACTGTCTCCCATGAGTGGGAACACATGTTGGAGCAGATGAAGAGTTTGAAGAGGAAGAAGTGTCAGAAACAACATGTAATGAACTGACAGCTAACCACATTCCTCATTCCCTGCACCTCTCAGGGGGAAGAAGCAGAGACTGGGGAGGTCCTGACAGTTTGGAAATTGGCCAATGTGACACCCACATATAATAAGGGTCAGAAGGATGATCCAGAAAATTACAAGCCTGTCATCTTGACTTCAGTGCCCAGGAAGCTGATGGAGCAGCTACTTCTGAGTAACATCACACAACACATGTGGGACAACCAGATACTCAGGCCCAGTCAGCATGGGGTTATGAAAGGCAGGTCCTGCTTGACAAACCTCATCTCCTTCTTCGACAGGCGACCTACTTATTGGATGAGGGAAAGGCTGTGGATGTTCTTTACCTTGACTTCAGTAAGGCCTTTGACACCATTTCTCACAGCATTCTCCTGGCAAAACTGGCTGCTTGCGGCTCGGATGGGCACACGCTTTGCTGGGTAAAAAACTGTCTGGATGGCCGGGCCCAGAGAGTTGTGGTGAACGGAGTTAAATCCAGCTGGTGGCCAGTCACGAGTGGTGTCCCCCAGGGCTCGGTGTTGGGGCCACTCCTCTTTAACATCTTCATTGATGATCTAGACGAGGGGATCGAGTGTACCCTCAGACAGTTTGCAGATGACCCCAAGTTGGGTGGGAGTGTTGATCTGCTCGAGGGTAGGGAGGCTCTGCAGAGAGACCTGGACAGGCTGGAGCCATGGGCTGAGCCCAACTGGAGGAGTTTCCATAAGGGCAAATGCCGGGGGCTGCCCTTGGGCCACAACAACCCCCAGCAGCGCTACAGGCTTGGGGAGGAGTGGCTGGAGAGCTGCCAGTCAGAGAGGGACCTGGGGGTGCTGATTGACAGCCGGCTGACCAGGAGCCAGCAGTGTGCCCAGGGGGCCAAGAAGGCCAATGGCATAGTGGCTTGTGTCAGCAATAGCGTGGCCAGCAGGGACAGGGGAAGGGATCTGTCCCCTGTACTCGGCACTGGGGAGGCCGCCCCTTGATTCCTGTGTTCAGTTTTGGGCCCCTCACTACAAAAAGGACATTGAATGAGTCGAGCGTGTCCAGAGAAGGGCAACGAAGCTGGTGCAGGGTCTGGAGCACAGGTCTGATGGGGAGCGGCTGAGGGAACTGGGGGTGTTTAGTCTGGAGAAGAGGAGGCTGAGGGGAGACCTCATCGCCCTCTACAGCTCCCTGAAAGGATGGTGCAGAGAGCTGGGGATGAGCCTCTTTAATGAAGTAATAAGTGACAGGACAAGATGGAATAGCTTCAAGTTGCACCAAGGAAATTTTACACTAGATACTAGGAAGCATTTCTTTCCAGAATGGGTTGTTAGGTGTTGGAATGGGCTGCCCAGGGCAGTGGTGGAGTCCCCATCCCTGGAGGTGTTTAAGAGTCAGGCTGACATAGCGCTGAGGGATCTGGTGTAGTTGGGAATGGTCAGTGTGAGGTGAACGGTTGGACTGGATGATATTCAAGGTCTTTTCCAACCTAGATGATTTTGTGATTCTGTGAAATCTGGAATGAAGTTGAGAGAGGGAAGAAAGGAGGGTTGGGGGAAGTTGTTTTAAGATTTTTTTCTTAATTTTTATAATCCTGCTCTGATTTGCTTGGTAATAAATTAATTTATCTAAGTCAAGTCTGTTTTACCCATGACAGTATTTGCTGCGTGATGTCTCTGTCATTATGTTAATGCATGAATCTTTCATCATATTTTTCCCCCCTTTCCTGTTGAGGAAGGAAGTGCTAGAGTGTCTTGGTGGGTGCCTGCTGGCTAGTCAAGGTCAGTCCACCACACTTTGTTTTGCAGGAGATTAAATTTCACTACTGTATGGCAGTGCAGACAAATTTGTTTCAGCACTGATGACTCAGTTTATATGAATGTTCTTAAGAAAGAATCTGGGTGCTTGCCATCCTTTTTCTTCTAATTTAAGAGCAGAAGATTGATGGACATGATAAAGAATATTATACAGGTTGGTTATTCAACTGCATAGGACAATGGTGGCAAGTATTTTCATCATATGAAGCAGGAGGAACAGTCGTAAGGAGTCTGGTATGGCAAATGTCTGTTAAGAAAGGCAAAAAAAAAAGTAAATACAATTTGTGGTAATCTGCCTTCCACTAAGGTAAGACTAGATTTGATCTATCAGCCTTTCTTCAGATAAAGCTTTATAAAATTAGTTTTCCTTGAATATACAGAAGAGCAGCAAGTACTAGGTAACTCTGCTATTATCTTCACTATTTCAGTATCTTAAGGCAAATGTTAAGACCACATAGTAGATTTAACAAAACAAACTCACAATAAACGTTGGCGAACTGTGAAAGAGCCTCGTCAGACAAAATCTGACATCTTTTTTGATATGATCTCCAATTCTTTTCTTGCATTTTCCTCCTGAAACACAGCACTGTTTTATGCTTTATATGAAGTGCCCCCACTGACCTCGCATTACCAATTTCTTAATATTTAAGCTGACAGATGGAGTGTTGGGATTTGAACCAGATACCAACCTTCTGTTCACATATGACTAGCTTTGCCTTTAGTAAGAGAGCTCTGTAGAAGCTTAATCCTGGTGAAGATTTCAGACCAGGTTACATTTTTATCAGATTCTCACCAAGAAATGACATCAGTTGTTTGGGACTCCGTTCTGAATACTAAAACATTGCTCTTTAAACATTCACTATCCTCCCAAAAGCTTTATTCACCTGACTAATTCAGCAGTTTTTTCTTTTGATATTATCCTCTTCTCCTTCAACAAGAGAGGTAGACCAGGATTTCAGTCAATATTTCCTGAAGTATGCATCCAAGTAGCAAAATACCATCACATTTCCAATGCATCCTTAATGCTGTTCTCTGATGTCTCTTTGAAGAGACAGTCAGGCAAGAACCCATTTTTTGTTATCATTCATCATATTCAAAGTGTTCAAGATGTCATAGAAGACATACAGAAGCATGTAGTCAGCTATTTGGCTTCTAATAAATGTGATTTCTTTATTTATGAAGGCTCTGTGACATAATGGGAAGGAGTTTATTAGAACAGTAGCTGGAGAGAGATAAAGTGGTTGGCAGCAAGTGAGCTCATCCTTCTTCACCCTCCCCTTCTTACTTCCTCTTCCCCTTGTCTCTCATGAAAAGTGTGCCAAAAGAGATGAGTATAAAGCAGAGCAGAGAAGCTTCCTCAGTGAGGAGATCAGCTCAAGTCTAGGGGCAGGGATTTAATTCAAGGCTCCTTTTGTTGATAGCTGCTCACAGTACACTTTGAGCATTTTGTTACTTCATGCCTGTCATCAGTCCTTTAACACGATTGCAGTGCTCTAAGTAGAGCCAGACATCAAGCTTTAACAGCATCACAGCATGTAGATTAAAACACCCAACTCTTTATTTTTACTGAAGAACAGACACCTAGCTCTTCGCCTACATAAAATCAGGAGTCCCTCCCACTGACTTTATGCATGCACGTGGATCCTGGCTGCTCTTCTAAAACTTCTGTCTGGCTCAAGAGAAACGTAAGTTTGTCCAGCAGCTCTGACAGTCTCCACACAGGTGAGGAGGGATTAGCATAGTTACTTTTACATGATTTATGCTGATGAGGCCAAGTAATAAAACTTCATTGTCTCTTTGGCCTCTTTAGGGGGAAAGGATTAAAAATCTATTTGTCTTGAGGTGACAAGACTGGGGAAATCCCTGCCCTTGCATAGTGTAATTTCTCCTTTTCCCAAAGATCCTGTGGAAGATCTTCGCTGAGGATCAGCAAACTCAAGAGAAGGAAAGAAGCTCATCTATAAAAAGGAGTTATGCTTATGTAAACTTTCTTATGCCACTTTCCTGATTGCACCACTCAAAAAGCTGACAGGAATAAAATGAATAAACATCTCATATCTCTGTCCAAAGATAAGACTCCCACAGAGATTCAAAGGAGAAATTGATCTCCTCACTGGCCATGAATGTAATATCCCGGATGCAACACTTTTCTTATCTGCTCCGCACTGCTAATGCTTCCACTGAGATAAGTGTTTGCACAGTGAGGATGCATTTAACTTTTTTCCATGGATCAGCACATGCAAAACAGTTCCTGCCTTCCTACAAACATAGAAACTTTGTAAGAGACTAGATTGAAATCTGTAGCTCATGAGTAGATATTTAAGGCCTATAAATACAGTACATTGCTGCAAAGTACATTATTAATTACTTTATCATTATGTAAGGCAAAAGCATGCTGCTGTCATGTTACCTCAGCTCCCACCTAATGATTTCCCTCCTAAGAAATACCAGCACAATAAATGGAAGATCACATGAAGCTTTGAAAAAACACTGGCAACAGAGCATACAGCAACTATTGAGTCCCTTAGCAAAATGCTAATGTCTCCAATAGCAAAGCTAAATCCACAAAACTCACACTTTTTTTTTTTTTTTTTTTCCACAAAGACCTAATAGATTTCCTTTTGTATACTAATTAAATGCTACTCAAAAGGCCAGTTGTGTAAAATTGATCAACAGTTTCCATTCTGATCTCTTCAAACTTGTGTCTGATTTGTCAAGCAAGATCTCTCTGTCCTGCAGTTTTTTTAATTTCATTTCATTTCATTCTCCACTCAAAGGCAATGTGTTGGGTTTTTTTCCCTATTGACTGATAAAAATTCATTGAAGCATAGTTGAATGGTACAAGCATGAAAAGATGTCACTTTAAAGATTCTGTGTCTTAAATATAGTGGAAATTAAATACTTCATATCTGAATTTGAACCGTAGAGATCACCAGAAATTCAGGCCTGGAGAAAATTATCTTCTTAGTTTTAAGTGCATGGGCAGTTTCACACTGCGATAATGGAAATTATTTTCTTGCTAGGATATGGTATGCTCTGGAGAAAATGTAGCCTAGTATATGGACAACATATTAAGCCATTTTAGCCTTAGATATGAGATTGGAATATAAGTGCTGCACAGTTTCTCTAGTATGGTTGATTCTATACATGCTGTACTTTTTAGAAATATTATTTTAATTAACACCAAATTTTACTTTAAGCTTTAATGTACTCGTATTTATTACCTGATTGTTTTATATGATTCCTTCCATTCCATTCACAGATTACAAAAACTAAATGCAAACTCCTGGCTGTAAATGTCAGGAAATGATCTAGCTAAAGCACTGTTAATTGGGAGCACACCACAAATAAAATTATAAACTTAAAGTGTGCTAATACTATTTCAAAGCATAAAATATTGTGAGGCTCTGTTAGTGATCCAAAGGGATGAAAAAAATTCTGATTAGTGATCTTAATGTCTGAAAATCTTAATACTGTATTGTTAGCTTGGGCACTTACAATAGCATGGCTTAGTTTTGTAAGGCATTAGCATGTGCACTTTGCCATATTGATAAATTATATCTATATATTCAGATTAATGTAGAATGCCAGATCATATTGCGAAGTTTATTGCCATTGTTTCTTTTAAGAATTTGTACTCTCTACAATCTTTTCTGTTATTACAGTTGCTCAGCATAAAATGGAGCTCTTTCTTGTCTCATACTAAAAATGAAATATTTCTGATAGTCTGAAATGGGCACTGGTACAGTCAATTTCAGAATAGGATCATATAATTTTTCTGTGAATGGGCAGAAGGAGCCTCTCCATAACAATTATGACAACAGACTTTACCAGCCTTATTCTTCACGTATAGAATGTTAGCAATGAAAAGTTTATGCGAAGACTCAGGACAACTCACTGGTTTTGTTCTCTCCTTAAAATAGAAATAAATGTATGGTATAGCTGGAATTTTAATTTTTGAATATTACCTACCATTTTGTACACATCTTCCATTAGTCACAATAACTCCATTAGAATAATGTTTCCTGTGTTAATGGTAAGGTGAAATATTCCCATACTTTCTATGAAATTTTCACAGTTTTGTGGTCTGCTTCTCACTGGATATCAACTAATAAATGTAATCAGTAGAAGGCATATTTGCAAACAATATCTCAGCTTTTAAGATGGAACTTTTGCCACAGTTTCAGGTCAATGATGAAAAACGTACGCTGTGATTGCTGCTGCATAGTATGATCTAGAGAAAAAGAGCAGTTATAATTAGTGTGCAAAATTATTTTTCAGCATTATACTGTCTTCAGAAGGAAAACATAGATAAAATAATTTGATTAAATGAATGGAAACTTTTCATAATGTAATATAAGCATCTGTAGATAAACTTCAGAATCAGATGTGTATTGTTTCCAGCCTACAGGAAGATTCATGATAAATTTGTTACTTTCTGGTGCTTCCCTGTCCAGTAAATCATGTACTGATTAATCACACATCATCTTCTTGATTTACTGCATATAAAAATTACAAATAAATATATTCTTCATCTTGTACAAGGAAATAATGATTTTCTATATCTTTTGCCAAACTACTACTTAGATTTTTCAGGGAAAAAACCTTATGCATTCAGAATCTAAAATGTCCTGGAAACTGCTGTCTGTAAAGAAATGTGAATCATATGGGTTCTGCTGATCATTTTCTGGTGCTTTGGAAATGTTTCTTAATTCTTTCACCAAGGACTTTGGACATTGTAGGTAAAGTCAGTAAGTCTCCTGTTGCTGAGATTACTTTACTTTACAGGCTCATAAAACAACAGATCCACAACCAGCTGTTTGCAAGCTTCCCCTTAGTGGAAAAAAAACAAAACCAAAAACAAACAAAACCAAAACAAAACCACAAACCCAACAAATACTATTATAGCCTAAGCACTACTCTTGCATTTGAGGTATCAAATCTAAGAAAGTAGTTAATGTCACTTTGAAATAGATTCTAAGGATGGATTAGCCAAACTACAAATTAAGCTTCAGTGTAGTATTTTATCATCTCCATTGTGCATAGCTGAGATCCACAATAGGAGCCACAGAGTCACATCACTTAATTAGGGTAGAAGGGCATCTTAAGCAAGTTCATCTACTTGAGGATGCTCTTTACTGGAACACATTAATTGATTTTCCATTTGTCAACAAGGAACTACATTAATTTGTGCACACATTAGGACAGAAAAGTTAGTGTGTACTTATATAATGATGGATGCTATGAAAGGTGAGGCAATAAAGCATAGAGAGTAATATTCAAGCCCTTAGTATTGATCATTTAGGATGAAAAAGTCTGGAAAACAGGGAGGAGGAAAGTTTTTCTTTTGAAGACTGAGAAATTCAGACAAGGCTTGCCAAAAGTAAAACAACAAAGACCTAACTAATTCTGTTTCTGTCTAGGGATGTATGCATGCAAACTTACTTCTCTGCTCCTTAGCCTTCCACCGTCTTGTACGCTGAACATGCAAGATCCCCATTATCAGCGCACCTAGGGGCACTGTCAAGTCAGCATGACCCTGGTACTGCTGAAGCCTGTTATTTGCAAGGATTTTGTCAGCATTAAGTGGCTCTGATGATTGGGCTTTTCTCTGTCTTTACTACTCTACTACTTTACTATGGATATATCATAATATATAATGTTTATATACTGCAGTACAGTACGCATGTTATACTAACCAATATTCAGACTCTCCTTTTACTGTTGCCACTAATCGAGTCCATAAATAATTGGATGGGTCATTTACAATGATAAGCATCCTCTCTAGGCCTCAGAGTGCCTACACAGCTAGAAAAAAAAGCTCAGTTAAAAAATCAGGTCCCTCTGTTTTAGTGAAGTAGAAACACTCTTCTCATTTTGAGAATACATGTAGCGAAGAAATGAAAGGTTCTCTACTCGTTAAGAAATCATTGAGCTCTGGGGTCTCTTTTTGGAAAACCGACTAAGTAATTTAAAGGAATCTCTACTTTGTGCAGTAAAGATTAAAATAACTCGTATGGGTGCAGGAGTTTGTAAGATCCTAGGGAGGGATATGAAGGGGAAAGATTTCTTTCAAACCCATTAGTGATTTTAAAGGTCAAAACTAGGTATGGGTCTCAGTTGCTGCTAAATTAGTGAGATGCTTGATTTCAAAGTTAGTAGGAGCTTCTATTGCAGGTAATGCTTTTGCCTCTGAACCTGTGAGAAAGGGGGTGAAAGCAAGCAGAACCCACAGCAGACCAGGGGCTGCACCGGGAGAACCCTTGCCGGGAGAGGAATCAAGGACTGCCCATGCTACCTGAGCAACCAGGTCAAACATGTCCCTGGTAATGAAGATCCATCCATTACCATAACATGCTGGCTAGCAATGTAGATCACTTTCATGGTCTCCAAAGAAGCTGAGCAGTTATCAGTAACATTCAAAAATCCACTGGAAAGTAATTCATTTCACTTTATGGTCCTAATTAGCCATTTGTATAGTTCTATAATTAAATATGTTCCTTTCTCATCAAGTTTTTCACTTTAGTAATGATACCACTGTGCCACAAACAGGCCCCATGCTGTTTGGTTTGGGACTTATTCATAGCATTTAATTGGTCACCCAGTGGTTAGCCAATAACCTCTTCTATGGGAAGCAACACTCTGAATGCTGTTAATGGGCTGGAGGCACTGTGATTGCCTCCTGGTACCCAGCAGTACTGGGAATAAAGCAATTTCCTCCACTGTGTAGTGTGCCCAATAGCTAATCCTCTCCACTCCTGAAATGCACACTATTTGGTTATAAGTATTTGTACTGGCTTACTTACCGCTGGGTTGTTAATAGGCAGTGATTCTTCAATGCTCCTTCAGTGAAGTTACAGTCTGCTTGCTGACTGCTAATTAAAACAAGTTTGCACTCTAAGACTGCAACTAAAAGGTAACAAGGTCATATTATTTAATGCAGCCGTCTTTTATTCAACAATGTTTATACAGTATTTATATGTGTACATTTTGCAGACAGGCATGGCAATTATTGATCATGTCAAAACAGTCAAAATGAGACACAGACTAATCTTTCCTTCCTTGGAACATGATCACTAGGCTTTACCTGCCTTGAGGACTGCACAGTTAAAAAACAATATGTGCATGCAGATCTCTCTTCCAGTCTATTTTTCAGCTTGAAAAAGAATTAAAATATAGGAGCAGATGAGCTAACAATGTTCTAAAAGGACTCAATCTGCCAGGAGTTTTTATAGAAATCAAAGTATATATTCATGAGCATTGGAGTAATTTTAAACACAGTAAGGTTAAGAGAGCAAAGTGGTTATGACTTGCAGAAACAAATTTTATTTATTACTCCATACTTTTCTGCTACTTATTTAAAATACAGTTTGAATGAGAACCCCTATCAGCAGAGCAGGATATCTGAGTGTCATATTAATGTGTTACATGTAACTATTCCTTTCTTTCTGCTTTTCTCCTGCAGAAGCCAAGCTCTCTCCAGCAGAAATAATTGTGTTCTGTTTACTTTTACTTTCTACTTTACTAACAGGAAGGCTGCAGAATAATCCTTAGCCATATTGTTACTGAAATCAATATCTGAGACAGAAATAAGAAGTTACACATTTTTAAAAGGTTGATTAAGTCTTTCACTTCATACATTATGGTAGAAGTTCACTTATCTAGTGTCTTGAGCACAATGTAGGGCACTGAAATTTCAGCAAGGCTCTAGCACAATGTGTGCCTTAATCAGAAAGATTTTGCAGATTTTTTTTAGAATAAAATTATATATAGGCCTGCACCTTGGAAATGGGTTCAGTGTTTATGAAAAGTTAACTATTAGGGAACAAATACTGTTAACTCCCCTTACCCTTTACTTTTAACATGCATATTCCCTGCTGGTATGAAAAGATATGCTTTCTCAGATTTATGTCAGTGAAGAATATATTTGGAGTATTATATAGCCTCTAGTCACTCCCTGTTACACCAAAGAAAATAAAATTGAAGCAATTCTTTTTCTGCAGTGTTGCCTTTTCTTAATAGTAACCTTTATTTTGTAGCATTGACAGGGAGCATGCTCCTCAACTTCAAACATTTTACTGAAGAAATTCATGTAACCTTGCTTCATCTTCCCGACCTGAGGAATTTAACTAATAGTTACAAAATACCAAAAAAAAAAAAAAAAAAAAAAAAAAAAAAAAGTGACTGGTATGCTCTCAGTACTCCTGCATGTGGGTAGTAATTCTTGTTTCACTTGCCTGCATGATTTTTCTTCATGCTCTTCATTTGTTTCTGTTTTACAGAACAAGAGCTCGTTAAGCTCAAACTCAAGACAGAGCACTGTATACCTTTGAAGGCACAAAGGAACACTCATAGGCTTTTGAGGAAGGCTGATGGTCAGGAACTGTTCAATCAAATGTTTAGTCTGTGTTTTTGGTATTAGAGTGCATTTAGCACTTATCTCTCCTATGACTTGGAACACAGTTGTGTATGAAAAGAAGTTTGCACACATTGCCTGGTGTTCAATAGAAATGTTCATATCCAGAGGTGTTTGCAAAGTTTCAGCTGATTTTTTATAAACTGGGTGTATTGTAAAAAGAGTTTGGATATGCATCTTTAAATATTATTTTGAATCAAAAATACAGTATTACTTTTATAATGAAGTTTACATGATACTGTAGATAATATAAGACTTTTACAGCACATTCTCTTTGTAATTTGTGTAGCATTCACAAGACCTGGTCGTGTATCATGTGAGGATCCCTTTGTGCATATTATTCATGTGCAGAGAAGTTAGCATAATGCCTACAGAACAGAGCCCAGTTATGTCTCATACTTTAAATAGAAAACATGGCGGGTGGCAGGAGAGAGAGTAAGGATACTCTTTGTGCAAAGTTTACCTATCCAATAGTCCATAGTTTCTAACAAATGACCTGCCCATTAAATTTTCCTAGATCAATTCCCCCCCAGAACTCATAATTCATAATCTGAAGATTTGGAATACTTGTCTAATTAGCAAAGGTGATTTTTCCAATTAATATCCCTGATGACATTCCCTCTTCCTCCACCACTTCTGCCCGTCCAGATCTGTGCAGCACCTCTCAGCTCAGGTCAACTGGGCAGAAAGCACACCTTTACCTTCCCTTACAGAAAAAATAAATATTATTTTGCTCATAAAAGTATGAACAATTTCTTGGGAAAGTAAATGGAAATCTGCTTCCTTAAGTCTTGAATCAAATTCCTACAAAATGAGACCAGCAACAGCTTGAGTCTCTACAAAAAGTGTTGTATTGTTCTAGTTGTTTGACCTATGGACACTGAGGGTCACAAAGATTAAATTAATTTGCTACCACTATGCAAATAGTGACACCAGTAGACATTCTGGATCCTGAAATGGAAGCTGTAGCTACTGAATCTCAGAGTAATCCTCACCCACCAAACAGTGTTTAACAATCAATATTTCTGTTTAATAATGCAGTTCTGTATTACATCTTAAATGTTACTATGCTAGGCATTAACATCTGCCATAGTTAGATTTTTGGTCTCTGTGAACAGCAGATGAGAATTATAAAATCCACATGAACACTATTTAAAATAAGAAGGACGAAAGTGAAGACCCTTTCAAAATGTAACTTAACCAACAGGTGCACAGTGTAGGTGTGGACTCACAGAATATTAAGGAGGTAGTATGAAGCAAATGCTTCTCAACCAGTTTAGTATGAGCTAGCCCCAGTGGCCGAAGCACTGAATGCAGACACCTGACCTAGGTTTTAAACTGGAAGATTTAGTAAACAGGACCATGTAGTCAGCATGACCTTGTACAGTCACAGCACTGCATCATGACAACTCACCAAATTGAATGTCCTTGCACAGTAGTCTGCTGTCTGGTGTACAGATATTCTGTTGTCTAGCATCGTATGGTGGGGAAGAGTTGACAAACTCTCTGTGCAGGAGTAACAGTGTATTCATCTGAGTGTGTTCAAAGACATCTGAAAACTGAAAGATAACTGGGACTGCCTATGGCAGCAAACAGGAGGAGAGTGTGCACTCTTGCTCTGTGGAAAAGAAACATGCTGAAAAGGCAGACTTGGAGATGTGCTTGCAAGAAAACTACCTACCATTATTTGTTTCTACTTTTTTCACACCAACAGGACTGGGTGCACGCTCTGTAAATAAACTTGACTACACTAAAGAATATTCCAAGCTCATATAATCAATTTGCTCTCCTAATGGAAACAGAGACCCAATATTGGCTGTGTGGGCTAAAGGGGAAATAATGTTATTATCACCTGGTTGGAAGAGTTAATCTACTCTGCCATGCATCATAATTTAATTATTCCTAATTGATCCTTAATAGTTAGATGTCAAGTCTGGCCTTGCTCAGCTTCAATTATAGCAATTTCACAACCTCACTTTGTAGTGGAGCTTGGCAAATATCTGATGATTACTGCCTCTCTCCATTTCTGTTTGAGGACTTCTAGATTTCCTCAGACACTACTTTCATGCATTATGGCACCAAAGAGAAACAGAGTGAAGATTTTACCACAGATATTCTTTGTAGATTGTTTCTGACCATTCCCAGTTTACACAGTGTTGAAGCTGTGTCCATTGCTCTTCTGTTGGTAGATATATTCTGAGAGGATGGGTGAAAATACATCAGATTTTTAAGTCAAACATACTTGTGACTTAAACATTATTTTTCATTTTCACTTCCTGGAATATACATGTAGGTAATCTTAAAAGAAAAAAAAGAAAAAAAATGTTATTTAATGATGTAAGAAAATACCCCAGAGTTTAATTCTTTGTTTTGTCTCCTTTTTTGACATTTTTGTTTACATTCTAAGTAAATTAATAGTTCAAAATACGTTTAGGTTGGCTAGTCTTGTGATTACTAGAAGATTAGTAAAATAATATCGCCACAGATTTGTATAGACTGAATAGGAAGAAAGAGAGTTTTTAATCAAAGCATTTTTCTCAAGTTTTTCCTTCCTCAAAACATTTTCTTTAACACCAGTTCACCTCAATGATTAATTAACTTTTTTTTTTTTTTTTTTTTTTTTTTTTGAGAGAGAGAGGTAAAGAGGTAATATTTGTATTAAGCATTCAACACTGCTGAAAACATGTGGAATTAAGGTATCAGCATTAACAATCTGTTCTAAGAGATCAGTATATTCTCAGGTACTACAGGAAAGAAAAGTCAGTCATTGCACTTCATGGAGCACAAGTTCATAGGGAAGCTATATCACATTACATGTGTAGTAACATTTCTTACTAACCAGCAGAGCTATGTCAATAGGACAGATCAGCACCAATGAAATACAAAGTAAAAGCATGTCTTTTGCCTATGCTTTGAAAAGGTGGAGCCACAAAAGCTAAAAGTATAAAATGTTGAATAGTTATCTTTAAAAATGTAAATAGTTCTTAGAGAATATAAATTAGAGAATAACTAGAAAATGAATGTGGAAGAAGCATGAATAAAATTTGACTAAATTCCATTACTTGTATTCTCTATTTTTTTTTTTAAAAAAAAAAGGAAAATGTGCTTGTTTTTGTAATAATATTGGTTGCATTACTTAATGATTAGCTTAAACCCCCAAATTTTATAGCAAGTATCATATTGTGCTGGTAGGTGATATTAAGTACACAGTAACCCAGTTGTCTGATATATAGAAATACAGGAAGTTCATGTCTGGTTTTGATAATGTCCCAAGAAAAATTTCTTGCTATTTGTCAGCTAGTTAAATAGTTGAATCTCTAAAGGATCAGCAAATCAAAAAATACTGCTCCTAACAAGAGTGATAATATTGCTGTGAGTATTTTTACACACAGACACCTGTGGAACTTGCTGAAATAGCTTATCTTTTAAATAAAAAAAATCTTTCTATTGTACAGAATGATGGATGAACTTTGAGATGAAAGAAAAGATTATTTGTGAGCCTTAAAGAAACTGTTTTCTAGTTTCTGGGAAAGTGATCACCAGAAGATACAAGGAAACCATAACCATAAAGTCTACATCCACTTTGTCTCATCTATTTACAAACTTGGTAAACATTAAGGAAATAATATTACCCTAACATAAAATATTTGAGTCAGTATCATGGGAGTCTGTGACGGTTTGATGAAACCATAGTTAATGTCTCGAACATCTGATAAAAAACTATGGTAAAGGAGATGGTCTCTGTGGACACATCACAGCAAAGGCAGGAAAACATGGCAAGAGGATGTCCTGTGGAGGTGGGATCACATTTTTCTGAAGTTGAACTTCCTTATCTTGAGCAACACTGTAAAGGGCCAGTAGAGAAGATGTTCTCATATTGCATGTCCCAAGAAGAAAGGTCAGACGGTGGTCATACCTGCAGGAAGCAGGTATTAACTCCCCACTGACCCCTAAGCTCACTGACCAATTTTCAGAACAGTCTGAAGGCCCAGACTAAGCATGCACCAAAGCAAAGAGAATTCGAGGAGCATAGACTGCACGTGATACCTAATTAGCTTAATGAGTCCAAGTGCCTGCCCAGAAGAGGGGTAAGGAATTATAAAAGGACATGAGTCAACACATCTGGTGGTGTAACCCCTCTGGAACTGGACCCCTGAACTGTCTGGAGCTGAAACCAGGACTGGTGAAATCTTTCTTTTTTGTCTTTCTCTCTCCCTCCCTGCCTCTCCCTTTCTTTCATTCCTTCTTTCTCCCATTCTCTATCCCTGTATCCCTGTGTAGGGAAAGGCTTGACCAAGCATGTGTGCCGCTTGTCAGGGTGTGTTATAAGGTCTGCCACTGTCAGCATATGTTAAAAAGTTTGTGGGTTTTTTGGTGCATGTTATGAGGTTTACCACTTGTTGCAGAGGTTGCAAGGCTTACTGACAAAGTTTCATGCCAATATATGCTGTGAACAAATAAAAGTTGAGTTTTGTGAATTAAAGACTCCTTCATGTCTTTTTACCTTAATACTGACCTGGGAATCATGGGAAGCTGCATTGTCATACTGAGAAATTGGGACGTGACAGGCTTTTACATCTTTGGAAAGGGACCTGCATTTGTCCCTCAGCAGCTTTGTTGTAACACATAATACACATCCTGCTATTAAAGGAATAACAAATAACTTTGCTACCTCTGTTCCCTCTGCACGTAGCCATCACAGATTCACAGCTGGGATGGTAAGTCATGCACTAGAGCCTTAAATAGAGATTTCCTCCACAACACAACTTCAGCCTCATCCCATAATACATAATTGTTTTGTTGATCCCTGAATGTGTGTTTCTGCCTGTCCTGGTTCATCTAGGATAGGGTTAAGTTTCCCCAGCAGAGAGAGAGGGGGAAGGGATCTCCAGCCAGGTTATTCATACCATACTGGTGTCAGGTCCAGGGGCGGGAAACTCTGATTTTAATTTCTCTTTGGCCTTTCGGTGGTGGGGGAACTTCTCCGTGACTATTTTGCGGTATTTCTCTGTATATTGTTTGTCTTGTTCACTTTATTGCTGTTTATTGTTGTTATCATTGTCACTGTTGTTGTTCAGATTGTTTTATCACACTGTTGTATTAAACTTCTCATTTTAGCCCGGGTTTGTGCCTCACTGCCAGCCCGACCGGATGGGGGCAGGCGAGGGGCAATGGTAATGTGCTCTCCGGTCCCGGCAGGGCCTAAACCAGCACAGTCGTTACTGGCGCACCAATGCGGGACTCGAAGGGCTGAAATAAAAATAAAAGGGACAGACCCTGACCGGAGTGTGATAGAGCAACCTGTTGGGTGTAATTTTTCTGTTTGTATATGTTTGATAAGAAAATGTTTGCAATGCTGGCCCAGTCGCTTGCATGGTGGGGCTGGATCATTCCTTATATCCAGTGTATGATCCCTGTGGTGGCGTTTATTATCGGTGGAAAATGTATAAAGGGTCTTATATATGGGCTATTGAACGCTTATGCTGCCCTTGTATCACTGTGAGGGGGGGTGGGCCAGTACCTGTTTGCCGTTTGGTCTTTTGTTAGGGGTCTCACCCCCTCTGTGGGTGAGCCAGGGGAAGAGATCCTCTCAGCTTTGGGGAGTTTCAGTTATCCTTGGAGCCTGCAAGCCAGCGTGACTGTGGCACAATGCTTTCTGAATGTCTGCCTGATTTCGGTTTTGGACATGTGGTATTTCTCTGACAACAGCAGTGCCTGGAAACCTGCCCCGAGGGCAGATAATAGTGAGTGGCAAGGGGTGTGGGAAAAGATGGGCAAAGGCCTGAGTCGGTGGGCACCCCCAATGCTTTGGAATTTCATTCCTGAGCAAATGCAGAGCCCTGTTAAACTGAAGGAGTGCTTAGAAAGGGTGTGTTACCAAGCTGGCAACACCGAGGAGACACAAATCGCTGCAATGTGTTGGGGACTTGCCCATGCATACCATGTCCTCTTTAATACCACCCGCTGGCGTCAGGGGGAAGAAAAGGCCACAGAAGCTGAAACAATATCTGAACCGGGGGGACAGGCAGAGTCAGTATCAATCGCCTCCACCAGCACAGCAACTGAGCCAGAGACCCAGCCAGTGCTGGTATCAGTCGCCACCATAAAGAAAACAAAATATACCAGAAAGTCTGTTCGCAGAGTGAGGGATGAGGATGATCCATGCCCAGCACGGGAAGAGGAGGAAGGGTCAGAGGTGATCGTCCGATCTCTATCCCCATCTGAGTTGCGAGATATGCGGAGAGATTTCGGCAGCCTGGGAGGTGAGCAGATTTGCACCTGGCTGCTCCAATGCTGGGACAATGGAGCCAGTGCTTTTAAGATGGAGGGGAGAGAGGCCAGGCAGCTGGGATCTTTGGCCAAGGATGCTGGCATTGATAGGGAAATAGGGAAACAGGCTGAAACCCTCAGCCTTTGGAAGCGACTCCTGCTCAGTGTAAGGGAGAGGTACCCCTACAAGGATGATATCCTATGTCAGCTGGGCAAATGGACCAGCATTGAGAAAGGCATCCAGAACCTCAGGGAACTGGCTGTGTTTGAGATGATCTATGGTGATCTGAATAATGAGCAGTCACCCATGGACCCAGACCAGGCCCCTTGCACACACCTGATGTGGCGAAAGTTCCTGAAGAGTGCACCAGAAGCACACTCGAAAGCATTGGCAATAGTGTCCTGGTGGACAGACACCCACACTCTAACAGTGGATGGAGTGGTTGGCAAGCTCCAGCAATATCAGGGAAATCTCCCCTCATATCAACATTCCCTGGTCTCAGCTGTGGAGGAACTGTCTCAGAGGGTCCAGAAAATGGAAGAGGACATGTCCAACACTCCACCTGCCCGTGCTGATGTCTCAGCCATTAGAAGTAAACATTTCCCCACCCAAGAGAAAGGCAGCAGATGGTACAAACCACAAGGCACCCTGTTGTTTTGACTCCGCGACCATGGAGAAAACATGAGGAGGTGGGATGGACAGCCCACTGCCACCCTAGCTGCATGAGTAGAGCAGCTGAACGGGAAGACCAACACAAAAGAGAAGTCCTCCAAGAAGAGCGCAGCTCCACTGTCTAGTCAGAAATCCCCCAGAAAGAATAGAATGGCCAACGTTACATCTGACCCTCTTGAGGGGACCAGTGAATCATTCTTTCAAGAAGTGAGTGATGATGAGCAGGATTAGAGGGGCCCTGCCTCCAGCCAGGTGGAGGAAAGGGACAATCGGATTTACTGGACAGTGTGGATTCGATGGCCTGGCACATCAGACCCACAAGAATATAAGGCTTTGGTGGACACTGGCCCACAGTGCACCCTGATGCCATCGAGCTACTGTGGGGTTGAATCCATCTGCATCTCTGGAGAGACAGGGCGATCCCAACAGCTGACCCTGCTGGAAGCTGAAGTGAGCCTGACTGGGAAGGACTGGCATAAGCACCCCACTGTGAATGCACCAGATGCCTCGTGCATCCTGGGCATAGACTATCTGAGGAGAGGGTACTTCAAAGACCCAAAAGGGTGCCGGTGGGCTTTTGGTGTAGCTGCCCTGGAGGAGGTTGAACAGTTGTCCAACTTACCCAGCCTCTCAGAGGATCCCTCAGTGGTGGGTCGGCTTAAGGTTGAGGAGCAGCGAGTGCCGATTGCTACCAGGACGGTGAACTGGAGGCAGTACCGCACCAACCGAGATTCCCTGGTCCCCATCCATCAGCTGATCCATCAACTAGAAAGCCAGAAGGTGATCAGCAAAACTCACTCACCCTTCAACAGCCCTTTATGGCCAGTGAGAAAGCCGAATGGTGAATGGAGGCTAACTGTGGACTACCGTGGCCTGAATGAAGTGACGCCAGCAATGAGTGCTGCAGTGCCGGACATGCTCGAGCTCCAGTATGAACTGGAGTCGAAGGCAACCAAGTGGTATGGCATAATTGACATTTTTAACGCGTTCTTCTCCATTCGATAGCACCAAAGTGCAGGCCACATTTTGCGTTCACTTGGAGAGGCATCCAGTACACCTGGAATCGATTGCCCCAGGGGTGGAACCACAGCTCCACCATTTGCCATGGACTGGTCCATACTGCACTGGAGAAAGGTGGGGCTCCAGAACACCTGCAGTATATTGATGACATCATTGTATGGGGGGACATAGCCGGGGAAGTCTTTGAGAAAGGGAAGAAAATCATTGAAATCCTCCTGAAGGCCGGCTTTGCCATTAAGCAAAAGAAAGTTAAGGGGCTTGCAAGGGAAATTCAGTTCCTTGGAATAAAAGGGCAAGATGGGCGTCGTCACATCCCGATGGAGGTGATAAACAAGATAACAGCCATGGTCCCACCAACCTCTAAAAAGGAGACTTAGACTTTCCTGAGCACTGTGGGTTTCTGGAGGATGCACATCCCGAACTACAGCCTGACTGTGAGCTCTCTCTACCACGTAACCCGATTAAATGAGAGATTCCCCAGGCAGTAGCCCTTGGGCCAGTCAGGGAAGAGCAGGAGGTTAAGAACATGCTCTACACCGCAACCAGGGAGAATGGCCCTACCTGGAGCCTCTGGCAGAGAGCACCTGGGGAGACCCGAGGCCAACCTCAAGGCTTTTGGAGCTGGGGATACAAAGGCTCTGAAGGTAATTACACACCAACTGAGAAGGAGATACTGGCAGTGTACGAAGGAGTTCGGGCTGCCTCAGAAGTGGTCGGCACTAAAACACAGCTTCTCCTGGCACCCGACTGCCGGTGCTGGGGTGGATGTTCAAAGGAAAGGCCTCCTCCACACATCATGCGATCGATGCCATGTGGAGTAAATGGGTTGCGTTGATAACACAACAGGCTCAAACAGGGGACTCCAGCCGGCCAGGGATACTAGAGGTGATTACGAACTGGCCAGAGAGCAAAGATTCCGGGATGTCACCAGAACAGGAGGTGACACGTGCTAAGGAGGCCCCACCATATAACGAGCTGCCGGATGAGGAGAAGCGATATGCCCTGTTCACTGATGGGTCTTGTCGCATTGTGGGAAAACATCGACAGTGGAAGGCTGCTGTATGGAGTCCCACACGACGAGTCACTAAAGCTGCTGAGGGACAGGGGGAATCGAGTCATTTTGCAGAGGTGAAAGCCATTCAGCTTGCTTTGGATATTGCTGAGTGGGAAAAGTGGCCAAGGTTCTATCTCTACACCGACTCGTGAGCGGTGGTGAATACCTTGTGGAAATGGTTGCACCAATGGAAGCAGAACGACTGCAACAGTAAGGGTAAAACCGTCTGGGCTGCTGAAGTATGGCAGGACATTGCAGCCCGGGTGGAAAACTTCATTGTGAAGGTGTGCCATGTGGATGCCCATGTACCCAAAAGTCGGGCCACTGATGACCATTGACACAACCAGCAGGTAGACCAAGCTGCTAAGATTAGAGTGGCTCAGGTGGACTTGGACTGGCAGCACAAAGGTGAACTGTTCATAGCCCGGTGGGCCCACGAGACCTCGGGCCACCAAGGTAGAGATGCAACATACAGGTGGGCTTGAGATTGAGGGGTGGACCTTACTATTGACACCATCGCAGAGATCATCCACGGATATGAGACATGTGCTACAATCAAACATGCCAAGGAGGTGAAGCCCCAGAGAAATGGAGAGCGAAGGCTGAAATATGGATATGGAGAGGCCTGGCAGATCGACTACATCACACTGCCACAGACCCGCCACAGGAAGTGCCACGTGCTCACAATGGTGGAAGTAACCACTGGGTGGCTGGAAGCTTACCCAGTGCCCCATGCCACCGCCCGGAACACCATCCTGGGCCTTGAGACCCAAGTCCTGTGGCGACACAGTACCCCAGAGAGAACTGAATCAGACAACGGGACCCACTTCCGAAACAACCTCATAAATGCCTGGGCAGAAGAACACGGCATTGAGTGAGTCTACCATATCCCCTACCACGCACCAGCCTCTGGGAAGATCGAGTGCTACAATGGACTGTTAAAAACCACATTGAAAGCACTGGGAGTGGGGACCTTCAAAGACTGGGACATGCATCTAGCAAAGGCCACCTGGCTAGTCAACACAAGAGGATCTGCCAGTCGAGCTGGCCCAGCTCAGTCGAAACCTTCACGTGCTGTAGATGGGGATAAAGTCACTGTGGTGCGCATGAGGAATACATTGGGAAAAATGGACTGGTTTAGTCCTGCACCAGGCAAAGGTAAAGGCAAACCCATCCACAGGATTCCTTTTGCCCAAGGACCTGGGGGCACCTGGTGGGTGATGCAGGACAATGGAGA
The DNA here is from genome assembly GCF_003259725.1 of Athene cunicularia. NCBI lineage: Eukaryota > Metazoa > Chordata > Aves > Strigiformes > Strigidae > Athene > Athene cunicularia. Next base: position 19,073,363 of record NW_020799143.1, on the reverse strand, counting down.
GGTTCGATGTGTACCACAGGGGGACTTGATTCTGGGTGAGAACATGCCGTGAATGATGCTGTGCCTTTGTTAATTGTTGTTTTGTTATTGTTAACTGCTAAATGGCAGCTGGACATGACGCAGATAGTACAGAATAAAGGGGTGGATTATGTCCTGGTACAGCCAGGATACGGTTAGGTTTCCCCAGCAGAGAGAGAGGAGGAAGGGGTCTCCAGCCGGTTTATTCATACCATGCTGACATTGGGTCCAGGGGCGGGAAACTTTGATTTTACTTTCTCTTTGGCTTTTTGGTGGCGGGTGGATGATCTGTGACCATTTTGCTGTATTTGTCTGTATGTTGTTTGTCTTGTTGTTCACTGTTATTGCTGTTTATTGTTATCATTGTTACTGTTGTTGTTCAGATTGTTTATCACACTGTTGTATTAAATTTCTTATTATTTTAACCCAGGTTTGTGCCTCACTGCCAGCCCGACCGTCTGCAGGCAAGGGAGGGGCAACAGCAACGTGCTCTCTGGTCCCAGCAGGGCCTAAACCAACACACTGCCAGGGCTATGGCTGTCTTAGGAAAATTCCACAGTGGAAAAGATGTGCTTACTCTGCTAGAGTATCTGCTGTAGAGCATTAACCAAATGCACCACCATCTTTGGATGACCTCAAAATGTGAGAGGCAGAAATGGAATAGTGCCTGATATTCTTTTCTTCCACTGGGGCCTACAGAGGACTGAGACAGCATTAAAGCGGACAGCACTTGCCAGGGGTGCTCAGGGACCTGAATCAGAGTGTTCCAAGTGGTTTCAGGCAGCAGAATTCTCTTGGAGCTCCTGGCAAACCTATCTCTCTGCAGTAACCTGTCATGTCTCAGATGATTTTGGGTGAGCACAGCAGGCCAAATTGGAGCAGAATAATACCATTGGATTCTGTAGTCATTGGGCAAGAGAAATTGTCCTTTTGGTTTAAAGAGTGTGGCAGAGGTGGTTCTACTTGTATGGAAATGGGACATGGCAAAATAAATAATATCTGGCATTCACTGGAGACAGGAAACCCTACCAAACACTGTACTCACAGAAGTGTAATTATTACACTCATATTGTGGAGACATAAATATAGGCATACATATAATTCAGCCACTTAAGTATTTCTGTTAGCTATTTGCATAGTATTGACTCTAACAAGGTTTCAGTATTTCCAAACAAGTGGCCTGAATCATTGTTGATAGCAGATTAGTTGCTTAAAGAACTTCTATTGTTACACTGCCGGAAGAGTTTATATTTGAAGGAACAGCACGTACTTAACTGAAAAAAACCATTACTCAGCAGACATCTCACTCAGGCCCACACGGACTAAAAAAAAAATGTTCCAGAGCTGAAATATTACAGCTTGTTTGCACCTGAAGGTACCAAAAAGTGATTTACTGTTGGCAGGTTTACCCACAAAAATTCAATTTGAATGTTTATTGGGAACAGTACCAGTGCTAGCATGTCTCACTGGGGAATAATCTAACTGGCAATGCCACATAAAACACTGACTGAAAAGCAGTGTAGAGGCAAGATCTTCATTCTCTAAACATATCCCATGTGAAACAAGGTTAGGAGGCAGGCAGCTGGCATGGAAGGGTTTGCCACTAATAGAATATGAAGAGGCATAGCAGAGAAGATAAATTGGCAGACGTTTATTTTTTTCATGCTCTCTCAAACAAATATATACCATATTTTTGTCTTTCTTGTTAATGTTGCCACATTTTCATAAAAATAGGAAAAGAGTAATAGAATGGGAAAAATGTTGTCCTACTTTACACTGAATCTCAAGGAAACTGAAGCTTTTGTAAGAGTCTTACATGCTTACATGGAAGAATATCAAATATGCATCTTATCCAGTCTCTAGTGCACCAAGTTGGGTACTCATCCACTGCCCTCCAGTGATGAAGCCTTTAATTTAAATTAGGATCTTGACAGATCCTTGCCCATCAGCCTGATCCAAAGTCCTTCAAAATATATGGATAGATTCAGGCCACCACTGCTGTCTCCTACCGGCTTTTCTGTGTTGGGGAAAGAGCACAAGCTAAAGACTTGTGTTGGCAATCATCAGACTGCCTACTCCATCTGAATAACTTGGAAAGAGCCAACACACAAATGGCTAATTAAAAAACAGGAAAACAAACAAGCAAAAACCATCAAAAAACAACCAAACCGAAAAACCAACATGGACAACAAAACCCAGAGGGAAACTTCCAGTTATTTCTATTAGATATACCCAGACAAGTTGTTCTTAATACCAAGAGCAAATTATTCTCAGTATTAGAAACCATTCCAGAGGATTTGCAAAACCAGATCAGCAGTTCATCTAATCTAGTATCTTCTTTGTAGTTCTGCTGGATATTTCAGGAGAACTGCACAATTTCACAATTTGTCTAATCATATGAATCTACACAACTGGGAATCTTTTTTTTTCCTTTGCCCAGCTGGTAATCAGCATATGCCCTGAAGCATGAGGATTGGTTGGAGAGAAGATAAAAACAGAAGACTGAAGAAATAATAAAGTAACTTATTTGAAGTATTCTTTAGACTCCAATGGATCCCACCAAAAATTAATACTTTGTAGTACAAATGTCCTGTGGTAATGCTTTGCACTACAGATGAATCAGCTGTGACAGAAGGACCTAAATGGTTGCTGCAAAGGTGTTAAGTTTTAAAGTCAAGATTATTTAGTATTCATATATAGAACACTGTTTGGGTACTGACAGACAATAGTGGCAACATGACTTTGATTCCCAGGAAATAAATTTATTCCTCCTTCTCAGCAGTTTCACTGTCAGCACAACTGGATAACTGAAACTTTGTGCCCTTATTCTATACTCAGCTCACTAGTAAATTAATTCCTAAGACCAGAAAGGGAAGGTTAAGGGCCTGGGGACAGACAGAATGGTAAATATACTGTATTTCTACCTGTGTTGTGTTCTTTAACAGTGACAGTGAAATCAGAAAGAGGAAGTAGGATACCTTGTCCCATCATGGGGCTGGCATTTGCAGACCGGTAGCCATTATGCAGACATTCCGCAAGATAGTACTTGAGGTACCAGGCAAAACATTAACCACAGCACCAGCATCAGTTTGCACATCTCTGTTAGCTCTCTTTACATTCCAAACCCAGCAGAGCAGCCTTTGGGAAGTTGATTGACAAAAGGGTTTGGCCATTAGCAGACTCTTCTGTGCTGTTACCTCTTTTATTATATTTGAGAAAGGTTTCTTTTTTCTGCAAGGCTGAAAGAGATAGCCTGAAGCAGTAGTCTAGAGAAAGCAGGCATCACCAAGGTGGGACAGCAAGGATGAATGATGAATTGCATTGACACATTTGTGTTGATAGGATCTTACGAATGATGCAGAGAAAGAAGGCCAAGGGGGAGTCATGTTCAGTAGCCAGAGAGCATTTTTGCTAGCTGAATGTATGTGATTGAATAGTGGAAATCAAGGTGAGGGACATACATATTGAAAACTGTCCATTCTCATGTCTGCTTTCTATGCTGTCTCACAAGCTAATATATTTCACAAAAATAGTAATCAGAAACTGACAATGATACTGCAATGATGAAATGATTATAGGTTTGCCATTTATTGCAACTGAACAACAAAAAGATACCAGATCAGGAAAAAGGGACTTTAGTATGTGGTTTATGTGACTAGATATAGGGATCTCTGCTACATTTCATCCTTACTGTTAGATATGCTTGCTACCTTCTATTTAGTAATATTTTTTTTTAAGCACAAAACCCCCAAACAAATGAGGTTAAATTGAAGCATGCAGCTTCAGTCTCACTACCGGTCAGGAATAATATGTTACTGTCAACAGAGGTCACTCAGAGATAGCTGTGACATTTGGCCCTGCATAGTCTGGAGCACAAAGTTACTAAAGAAAAACTCAAAGTAGATACAGAATTGAAGTTATCTTTAGTCTCATGGAGCTACCCAAAGCACTCAGAGGTCAGTTGCACTGGTTCAACTGCTAATTTCACAGGAGGTGTGACTGGAGTTTAATTTAAAGTGACCTCTCATGTTAAGCATCACTTTATAAGGACCACCTCATTGAGGACATTTGCTTTACAGAAGATCAAAAGAGATTTTATATCTTAAACCTTTGATTGTTCACCTGGGAGAAACTGACCACATCTTCTTTCTGTAAGTGTTAGCTTCAGTTGCTACATGAAGCAGCAATCCCTGACAAACTCTCTGGGAAGGCACAGATGCCAGCAAGTTTTCAGTAAATGTCACACATTCTGGATCCGTTGGACTTAATTGTGCATGCACAACTCAACAGTATATCACATAAACAGTAGGACCGTTGTATTGTGGATGCACTGAACTTACTGTGCCTGCACTGTATGTTCCTGTCCAGAATTTCCTGAATGAAAATGAGAGGGTTGAGGGGACCAAATGGGAAGAGGTTTCAAAAAAGTGTCTTTAAATGGTGTCAGTCCATTCTTTACAGAAGTGGATGTAAGCAGAACTGTGCAGCTGATGCTCTCCCTTGTTCTCGATCAAGTTTGCTCCACTGTAAAATTATTATTGATGGACAAAAAAACCTAGCACCAGAGACTGAATTCTCTCAGAGAAATACAAAGTAAATATTAAAAATACCCCTAAGTGCTCAACAATATAACAACATGCCTGTTCACTAGCTGATTAATTTTTCCACTCCTGTATAGTTTCATTTTATTTTCTATTGTAAGTGGTTAAGCCTCTAGTCATTTAAAACAGACAGAAATATTGATTAAATTCTAATACAGGTCCATATCGGACTCTAGTTTTTAAATGACATTCTGCACATTTTCCCAGCATTTGAATCATAGGAGGGAGAATATATGCAATTTTGTAATGTTCATTTTCTCACAGATGTTAGTTGAAAAGAAAATAAAACATCTGTGGGAAAGAAGCAGAGAATGAGGCAGCTGAGAGAAAGAGCATATGTTACCTCTATAGTTTTCTCCCTCATCTGATTTCTGATTCCCCTTTGGTATCTGTATATCTGAGTTTAAGTAGGAAATAGAAATTAGTTTTTCCACTGCTTCTCTCTCATGCTGTCACAAGAGAGAAAGAGAAAGAAAGTGCATTTCCAAAACATGTGCCTTCCTTTTTAAACAAGATCAGCAGAAAAATCACTAGGAAGCATAAAATGTTCTGGTAGTTTGCTGTGCTTTCCTATTTACCCTGTTGCTTCTGCTCATAGCCAAACCATAACATGCAGACATCCCTGCAGATGACTGCTCCTCTGCATAGCTCTTTTCTACCTGTCCAGATGTTTCACATGTGCCTCAACATCTGGGACATGCTCAGATACCAAGAGAAAGTTTCTGTTCAAAGCTAAATTGAGTTTGGGAGAAATAAACGTACAAATTCTCATAAACATATTGTGACCTCTTCTTTGTCATCTTCAAGCAGCACACAGGTTGATTCCAACAGTCATCTTTTTTCTCTCTTCAATTCAATAGACATCACAATTTATTGATATCTATGTCTGCATCAAAGATATAACAATATTTGCAAAGATATCCTCTTAGGATAATGAGTTTTCCCATCTGCACCTGTTATTTTTTGATGACACCTAGTACAGGAGAGCTGAGCACGCAGATGACCAATGTGATCAAGCAATGCCCATTTATTACAACTAAGAAAGCCCTTTTATAATGTTCTCCCGCACACGTGAGTAACATGCAGTACAAGTCCTCAAGATTGGACAGTTAACTTAGCCCGCACTTTAAACCTTCTTATGATTGGATAAAAGTGCCCCATCAGCCATGCCAGGCTTCCTGCCTTGGGTAACTTCCTCTTCCGTCCCAACCCCTTCCGGGGGTGTTTGTCTCATCGAGTTTCTCCCCCCTCATTCAGTGTCACATTCTTATCGCATTCTTGCTCAGGCTGAGGCTCTTATCAGTCCTGTTCTTACGCAGGATTGCTCACATGTCCATTCCCTTGCAGAAAGCCCTCTAGAATCCCAACAACCTAGTAATCTTGTTGGATTTTCTATGATCTCTAAAAGTGCATTTTCTATATCTATACAGCCTCGCTTATTAGTCTTGATCCTGAAAGCAAATTTTCTGTATGGTTTTGTGCAAGATGATAATCATGATGCTACTCATCCTCCACACTAACATTGCAGCATCGTATTTATCAAGCTATGTCAAGAAAAGGCTTAAAGCAAATGTATATGGTACCTGAGATTCTAATTGAAGGCCTTTTCACAATGAACTAGATGATAGGAATGAAGCTACATCCCAGTCTAATGTAACAAAATAAAGCAGAAGACAAATCTATGTTCTTTGCAAAACTCAGCTTAGAACTTCCCATGCAAATTATGTTGTTGGTGTTCTGGGGAAAAAGAAGTCAAACATGAATTAATAATAATAGAGTGTTAAGGGTTTTTTTTTAATAGATTCTTAGGCCAAATGTCAGCTAAAAGCTTAGGCATCACTGAAATCACACCTGAGCTCTACTTTAAGGACTGAGAGGGAGACGGTTGTGTTCGGACTTTATCCAGTCAGAGAAGGAAAAATTTGAGGGGGACTGTTCATTTACAGGCATTAGAGATATTTCTATGTATGTTGGTTGTCACTGGAACCACAAGCAAAGTTAGAGCTGTTCTGCAATCAGAATACAAGGTTGCGTTCAACCCTTAATTCTAACACCAAAGTTTTCCTATATTTTTTTTGGTAGTGAAAAAGCCCAGAACTTCATCTGCTTCTAATACATCTGGTTTCGCTTTTAGCATCTAATAGAGGTTGAAGAATATTTTCAAAATACGATTCAATACGTTGTCAGTAAATTAGAAAATGCTCCAAGAAGACTAACAGGTTAAAATATCTGTCCATGAAGACAAAAATCTTAGAAAGGATAGCTGTGCTGCCTTAAAAAGACCTTTACATTTAAAATGTGTTTATCGTTATCCTATGATGAAGAGCATAATATCTTTACCATACAGTTGGCTATAGCTTGCTTTACCTTGTTTACCCTTTAGAGATGTGGTGCTTACAGAGCATCTCTGAAGCACTTTCAGTCTGATTTGGTGGTGCTCTGCATAAAGCCACTATCTTTAAAACATTAATCACAGTGGGACATTTTTATATTAAAAGGAAAATTACTTGGTTTTCGCAAGTAATGACACTGGAAAGGGTGGCACAGATATTGCCTTAAAAAAACTAACAGTGGTTGATCCCTATGGTCCTTCTGGCATCTTCTTCTCCGAGAGATATTCAAGAACAAATAAATACCCAAAATTCTACATAAAGTTTTTTTCTTTTAAGTGAAAGACTAAATTTATATACAAGATGTCAACAAAAGGATAGCCTTTTCTTTGTGTATATATCAACTTTCAATTACAACAATTTTTCCTGCACTACTTTGTAAATGAATCATTTAGTGTATAACCCTGGTTGCTGCTTGCCTCTCTCCATAATTGGTACTTTATAGTTGTCAGCATTTATTATAATACATCACCAGTGCAATGCATTCATGACCTGGAATAATGACCCTCTAATAGGATCAGGGGACATTTAAACTTCCTCTTTTCATATAGTTTGCAGTCTCTTATGAGCAGAACAATCAAAATTCATTGCCTAAAGCTTCTTCTGTTGTTGGACACTCAGACTCATTTGCAATCATCATTGGTCTGGGCTAGCCTTAAGTGCTACAGAAACTATGAAGCTCAAGTTGACCTTGGTCAGTGTGTCACCTTGGCCTTTTGAGAAAGGAGTATTAATGACAAAACTCCACTGATGAAAACTGTGTTTGCACAAAGTACCACCTTGCTGATATGAAGCACGATCATAATTGCCACATATTCACAATTTAATAACTGGTGTAAGAGTTCCTACAATAAACTCTCACAGAAATAACAAATAGTCAGCACACTTATTTTCAGATTACCAAAACACCGAAAACTATTGCTGTTATCTTTAAAAAAAAAAAAAAAAAAAAAAAAAAAAAGGTAAATATTTAGGGTGCTATGCAGTGAAGCTGGGTTCTTTGGGATATGCAGTAAAATATGCTTTCAAAGACTAAACCAACAAATAAATCACATGTAAAGCCATAAAGACAAAAAGTCCACTGGCTAACTATAGTTCTCGAGTCCATTGATTTTGTTTGCTCTCCAGTATGCTGACAAATACTTTTTGCTCCATTGCATCACATGTGAACAATGCGTATTTTGCGAGGGGCTTGGTTGGGGTTTGCTGCAGGGGTGGCCCCTGTGAGGGGATGCCAGGACATGCCCTGTGCCAGACACAGCTGGCTGCAGCCAGCTCCAGCAAACACACCACAGGACACAGCTGAGCCCCTCAGCCATGATGGTGGCGCCTCTGTGATCACATTATTAAAAAAGGTATAAAATGCTGCACAGCAGCTATGAAAGAGAGGTAGGAAATATCAGAGAAACAGCCCTGCAGACACACAGACCATAGAAGAAGTGGGGGAGGAGGTGCTCCAGGTGCCAGAGCAGAGATTTCCTTGCAGCCTGTGGAGAAGACCATGGTAGTACCGGTTGTCCCCCTGTAGCCCATGGAGGACCCTACACCTCAGTGTGTGGGCATGGCCTAAAGGAAGCTGCTGCCCATGGAGAGCCCACACCAGAGCAGTTTTTAGGCAGGAGCAGTGACCCGTGGTTGGACCCACATTGGAGCAGGTGGAAAAGACTCATGCTGTAGCAGTTCTCGAAGAACCAATGGGAAAAACCCATACTGGAGCGGTTTGTGAAGGACCATCCATGTTGGAGACAGGAAACAATGTGAGGATGAAGAAGCAGCAGAGAGGAAGTGTAATGCACTAAAACGCTCATTCCCCATCTTCTCTGCACCACTTGAGGGCAGAGGGCGGTAGAAGAGTTGGGAATGAAGGACTGAAGTTAAGCCTGAGATGGGGGTAGTGGGAAGGTGGTTTTAGTTTTGTCTTTGTTTCTCCCTATGCTACTGTATTTTTAATTCACAACAAATGAAATTAATTTTCCTCATTGTTCTGCTCATGATGGTAATTGGAATATCATCTCCATCATTATTTTGAACCACAAACTTTTTTGTCTCATTTTCTCCCCTTGTCCTGTTAAGGAGAGGGAATGAGAAAGCAACTGGATGGGTGTCTGGCAACCAGCCACAGCTAAACCACCACAATATCTTCTGCTTCCTAGGAATAAAAATACTCTGCTAAGATTGGAGAATTTCCAACAAGCATTGATACAGACACCCTCAGCACCTTGCAAGTTTTCTTCCAATTCCTCCATCTGAATTTACTCACTGAGATAAGCATTAATGAGTAAGAGTTTGGGGTTTCTTCAAGTATTTTGTGTACAACCTTTGCTGTTCTTTTGATAGGACTACCTTATAGTCTTACTATCATTAGTACCTTGATACTACAGTATTAATATCCTTCAACTGCGTTATAATGCTCAAGTGGCTTTGACAGTAAGTCAAAAGTTTACAGAAGCAAAACACACAAGGGCCCAAATATTTTTTCTGATTACATCCAGAAGGCCTAGATAAATATGACACATACACTCCTTTTTCCCAAACTATCAAGCAAAAGGAGAAATGCTTCTCAGATGGTTTAGACAGAGTACTCAAAACCTGCAGTCACTTATATTGCACGTAAATACAGTAATCTATAAAAAGAATTCGTATAGCAGAATAGAGCTGCATATAAATGACTACATACACCATTTTCACTAATTCTACCCTCTTTTCTAAGAGGCAGAATGAACACCAATAGTTTACCATTTGCAACAGATATACCAGTTCTATTTTCATCTAAACTGGCTTCAGCAGGTAATTAAATGAGAAAAGTATGCCATCGTGTCTGCAGAAGGCATTTTTTTCTGAGCAAATCTTATTCTCACAGGCACAGGTCTACTGCAAGTGGGAAAGGGCAAGAAGACAAAATCACAAACCCTAGATCCTCTCCATATCATATAAAACATCCAAGCAGTAACTACAGCTCACACATTAAAGATTAATGCTACAATACTTTTGGTACATAAAATTAAGCTATTGTCAGAGCTGCCAGATGCATCAGGGAACTTAGCTGTGGCAATACTGATTATTGCCATGCCCAAAACCTCTGTGCCCCACCACACACAGGAATCCTTACACTTGGGAGATGTGCAGGTTTTAAATAATGCTGCACGGGGAAGAGCAACAATGAATGCATCCTCAGGAACCAGTTGCATAGGAAGCTACATAAATCAAGAAGGAATGTATCTAAGGGGACGACTATGTCAGCCAGAGGGAAATTCTAGCAAACATGTAAAGTCACTGAACAAACTGGTGAGAAGCAGAAATATAGTTCTTATCTCTCTCATTAACATACACAATGTTCCAGAAAGTACTGGTTATTATTTTGGAAAAATCTGCCATGTGGGCAAGTCATGTGTATCTTGTCACCTGCTGTAGTGTAGCTTGCAGATGGTTTGCTCATAGACAGAACTTCTCCCTCCCAGCCCTTTATCGAAGCTTGTTTGTAACATAATATTTGTGGTTTGACAACACTCTAAACAAACAAAATACTAACCACTACTTTCTGCTGATTTGAAAATCATCTTAAGCACAGGGAAAATGTGCAAATTTTTTTACTATGGAAAGCATCCAAATTCTTAATTCCTAAACTATATGTTGAATGAAAGATGTGCTCCCAATGCACTTCTCCTACATTCTGAATGTTTTTATTTTCTGTAAAAAAACCTACTACAAACCAATTAAAACTATTATATATCAAATGAAGTAGGTGACTGGAAAAAGCCAACATGGATTTAGCAAAGGCAAATCATGCCAGACTAATATCACCTTCTACAGCAAAGTAACATGTTCTGTCCACATGGGGAGAGAGCGGATATTGTTCACTGGACTTCAACAAACCATTTGGCACAGTTTCCCACAGCCTTCTGGGCAAACTGTCAAGATACAGATTGGATGCGTGGTCTGCAAAAGGGATAGGAAATTGTCTCGAAGGCTGCACTCAGAGAGTGGTGATCAGTGGTGTTTACTCAGGCTGGCAGTCTGTCACAAGTGGGGTCCCCCAGGAATCAATGCTGGGCCCCACACTGTTCAACATTTTCATAAATGATCTGGACAATGGGACTGAAAGTTTGCCAGTGTCACTAAATTGGGTGACGATGTGGACACATCAGAGGGGAGAGCCATCTTTTAGAAACCTGGACCAGGTGGAAGAGTGGGCTAGCAAAAACTGTATGAAGTTTAACAAGGACAAGTGGAAAGTCCTGCATAGGGGCTGATATAACCAAAGAGCCCAGCACAGGCCAGGATCTGTATGGCTGGGGAGCTGCCTTGCTGAGAGGGACCTGGACTGAACCATGGTGGACAACAAACTGAACATGAGTCAGCAGTGCACCACTGCAGCAATCAAGGCAGACTGGGTCCTGAGCTGCATCATCAGGGGCATTAGTAGCAGAGAAAGAGATCTGATCATCTCACTTCTCTTAGCACCTGCCAGGCTTCATCTGGAGCACTGTGTCCAGTTCTGGGCCCAACAATTAAAAAAAAAAAAACAAAAACAAACAAAAACCAAACGCCATGAACATTCTAAAGAGGGTCAAAGGAGGAGCAGGAAGATGATCAGAGTACTAGGGAACATATCTTATGGGGAAAGACTGAAGGAGTTAAGTCTTTTCTCCCTGAGGAAAAAAATGTTCAGAGGGCACCTCATCACAGTATTCCAGTACTTAAAAGTAAGTACAGAGGACAGAGGCTCTATCTACACAAAGGACCACATGGAAAAGACAAAGGGAAATGGGTAGAACTTGCACCGAGAGGTTTCATATCAATATAAGAAATAGATTATTTACACTGAGAACAATCAGTCACTGGAACAACTTCCCAAGGACGTGGTAGAGTGTCTGTCACAGGAGGTTTTCAAAATACGATTGACCAGAGTAATAGAAGATTTCATCTAAGCAATCTTTCCCATGAAAGGTTGGACCAGAAGATCTTTCAAGGTCTCTTCCAAACTGGGGTGTTCTATAATTCCATGAAACCTATCTCAAAAGTATAAATATTTTTCATATTCACAGTTGCTTCATGAAAACCAAACATTTTTCCAGAGAATAGCAATACTCACTAGGAATCAAAAATGAATTAGCATAACCAAATTGGTGGTTAAGGCTCAGAGACTGCACACCTTCTGGCCCCAATTAAAATACATATGTACCTATAAAAGATGCATGACCTCAAGTATGTTTTTACCACACCCTTCTCATTCAAAGAAATTGGTGTGCAGATACATTCCGGTGACACATATTATTATGTTCTTTAATTTCAGAACAATAAAAAGTAGTGCTTTTCCAAAAGGAAGTGTTTTTTCCTCTTCCCCCTCCCCAGGCTTCTACTGATCTTATTTATCTGTCTGATCTTCCTGCTTAACATAGTCCTTTTCCTCAAAACATCTACTGTGTGGCAGAAGGGCCTGTGAAGAAAATATTGATTACTAGTAGAGTAGTTCATTATTCAGTTTATGTGAAGATTTAAACAGCTGGAAGGAGAAATAATTTCCAGTAATTTTCCATAAATCACCAGAAAACTGTTAGTATATTAAAAATATTTGTTATCATACCTAATTTGAAAACTTCAGTCTTCTGAAAAACCCCAAGGAAGACATTTTCATGCTTTTTATTGGTGACATTTAGGCAAAATAAGAACTAGTAAAATAACAATGCTCAGATTCTATCAAATTAAGTAAAATATTTATTTTCTGGTTTGTTTGTTTTAATTTGGGAATAATCAACATTTTACTTAACATGTGTTTTCATTAATATTTTACTCTGTGTGCTGGAGTACAGGTTTTCAAGATCTGTAGCCATACAATTAGAAATATATGCAGAATTCTTTGAAATAAATTGAGCTTTAAAGAGAAAAATACTAAAAAAACAAAAACCAAAACCCAAACCTCCCACATCATATGAAAAGCTCTTGCAAACAAACACTTAGATTTCTATTTTTGCCCCTGTTAAATATAATTTATTACTAAAAGAGAATTCTGTTGGCCTAAAAGCATAATGGCATTTTATTTGTTTTAGTTTTTTCACTCTGTTGTGTGTTTTGCTCTGTTTTGGCTTTAAAGCTTTGATACAACTATATGCAATAATAGAGAGATGGCAGCCAATGAGAAGACATACTATTTCTCCTAATAGGTAAATAGTCTTGGTTCAGCCAATCCCTGCATTTCACAGGAACTGAGGAATTTAAGGTTTGCCACTCAAATTTAATTTTGTCTCTCAAATTTAATAGAGGCAGAGAATGGTAGCAGCAGCTTTCTCCTTCTATCTGCCTACTGCACAGGATGACAAAGAAACATCAAAACTCTTCAGGAACTTTAGGGTCATATTAAAATCAGAAAAGGAGGAGGATTTTTTGGTTGTAAGTGTCCAAGAAACACCCACAGTTCAGCATTTTCCCACCTGAAGAGAGGAAGGGACACTAACTTAAAAAACATATAGAAAGGAGCCAACAATTTAACCTTGCACATTCTCCCTACAGTATTACCTACTTTATTTTATAGTATTTCAGACTTAGCCCTAAATTAAGAGAGTTGCTTAAGTTAGCTTGAAGTCCTGCTGATGCTTTTCTCATAGCACAAGTAAGGCTTCCTATTTCTTATTGACAGTTTCTGCTGAAATTGAATGGAATTATGTTGAACAAAACAGAGTTTTGCTAGGAAGAAAGCCTTGCCTCTAATTCATAAGGCATGATCTGAATTGTGAATGTAACAAGGTTTGGGTTTTTCTTTAATAAAAGGTGGAACTAGGCACCCTGAACATAGCCGTATGTACCAGTTCCACCTGCAATAAAATAATCAGGTTTTATATGAACATACTCAATTAAGAATTTCAAATGAGGATAACTAACAGAATCTAGGACGCTGAGGCAAGGTTTTGTAAAGTAGAATGAAAACCCTAGCAGTAACAGCATTATAGACAGAACTGAAATCTCCTAGCGACAACTATGACTGTTTGCTGTTATGGCTAATCAAGGTTAGACAGTAACAGAAAAAGAACTACTCTGCTTTTGCATGGTACTTCCAGGTTCGTGTTACCTGACAATTAACAAAAGCTCTATTTTGCACTGAGCTGCCTTTTCCATGTATAGTTTTAATTCTTAAGGTAAGGATTTTATCAATCCCTTAATAGATCTTGAGATTTAGTTGTATTGAATCTAACAGCATTTACTATCTGATAAAACAATTCAGTATTTCATGCTAGACAGATACATCTACACAAAGAAAATAAATGTGTGAAAAAAATTTCTTCAAATTCTACTCTCAAGCCAAAGTCTGCAGTTTCTCCAGCAACATTCCAATAACTTACATTTACAAAATTGGGTGTGAAGACCTATAAAAAATAACTGTGGGGTGATAAAAAAGACGTGAAGATATGTTGAAGTCTTGCTTCAAAATAGAAAAAAAGGCAGTGATACTTACAAGCCTATCATTTTCAATATCACCTTGTCTTCACTGAAGTATATACAGCTCAAAACAAACTATGTTTGCATATGCAAAACCAGATGCAAATCCTTTTGATTTTACTGTCTTCACAGTTTCAGTGTATCTATCTCAGAGATATTATTCAAGGCAATCCAGTGTCTGTATTCAGATTTCTTTTGGCAATATTGATATGTTAAACTTTATAAAACCAGGAATAGAGTCACTGAGGTTAGATGCTGAACACTAATGTGCTGAATGTTACGCTGTGTTTCTACTACTGAAGACTTAAGGTACCTTTGTAAAAGGAAGACCGCATGTGGACTGAATGGACAATAGCTGACTGAATGAATGGAGAATGATTGTTCTTTTGCCTCCATATACATATTAAACTAATCCTTAATTAGATGCCTCCCAGATCTCCACAATCTTCATAAATATATATGGGCAGATTGAGCAGTACAAATTGACAGTCTCATGCTAGCAGTTTAATATTTAAATGATTTTTCTAGTGATACATTTTTTTACAGCTGTAGAAATGGTAAAATATTTCTATTTTATCCGACTACTTAGGTCTCAAAGAATTATTAACTCTAAATGCGTTGTATATCTCTGCTTTAGTTGCTGCCTTTAAAAAACAAACTTTTTTTTTTTTTTTATAGTAAACCTACACTTCCAAAGCAAAATTTGTCTTACAACTAATTAGGAATGCTATTATTTTCCATCAATTTATATTTCTTTAAATCAAATTAAAATAAGCCCAAGTTTATCCTGTGATGCCACTAAAGACAGCACCTGAGTGCTCAGTGGTGCATCCTAATTAAGTCAATGTAACCTGTAACACTATTCAGAACAAGGTAAATTAGGTGCCATAGTTTCTGTTTGTTATAGATTTATGAATCCTCTGAAAACTTATTTCCCCTGCTAATGAGCTAGTGAACTTTGGCTCATCATAAATCTCAAACCAAAATTGCTTTATTTTGTATTATTTCCACATTCACCAAAGACAATTTAGAACTAGAGTTTATCTTATTTTCTTCTTTGGGAAAGTCGGGAATGCCTGATGATTTAGTTAGAAATTATTTCTTTACATAACAACACTTCAAACAGTCACTGAGCTATCCAGCTTTAGCAACAAATTCCTGTGGAACATATTTCAGAGGGGAAAAAAAAAGAAAGAAGACAGGATAAATGACAAGAGCTAAGGGACCAAGTACTTTCTACAGGTAGCTTAGAAACAAAAACAATTAGGCTTCTAAATGTATCATTGTCTCCTCAAGTTCTTAAATTTGCTGTTTGCTGAATAAACTGTACTTGTATGATTCAGTTAGGTATTCAGAGATCTCAATGCACAGAGGTATTTACAAGGTTAGGCCAAGTTTGGCAATATCTATACAAAGAAATGTCCATTCACATCTGTTAACCTTGCTTCAGATTCTGAATAATTGTTCTTTTTTACCCTTTTTTATAAATATGATTCCTAGAAGAAACAAAGCCAACTAAAAAAACATGACTACATTTGGATAATTTAATCGATTGTTCACAAATCTTCCCAAAGTGATTAATGACCGACTTAACCTAATTAGTAGATAAGTACTAGAAGAGACTATTAATGCCTTGTAACAAGATTTCCAGTCCTATGGAAGCTAACAGTGAATTTATGTGGTAGCTACAAACACAGAGCTCAACCCTTTTGACTATACTGGCATCCATGAAACACCATTATCATAATGTTTTGCTTCTATCTCATTGCTTTGTGGTCTCTCATTCCCTCACTTGATTTTTTTTTTTTTTTTTTTTTTTTTTTTTTTATATATCAGGGAGCCCCAGGCTCCCCCTTAGCCTGCTGACATCTGTGACATGAGCCTGGTACTTCACAAACCAAATCTATTACTGAAGGAACTTAGTTTAGGTTGAGGGTTGTTGGCACGGTGCCTTCAAGGTAGTCATTAAACAGCTAAGCATAAATACCATAAAATTCCCAATGCAATAAATTACCATAGATATAACAGATGTCTTCAGAGGTCAGAAGGCTCTGGAGATAAAGCAGCTTTCATAGGCTGAACTAGATCTTTCAAAGTAGAAATACAACTTCTCAATAAATGTTCCACAGAGGATTGGTTATAATATGCACTAGCCTCTGTGCCAATAAGGTCATGTGCTGTGCCTTGGAGATCCACGAGCCTTGAAGAAGACCTTTCTACTTTAACAGAGGCCAGATGACTGAACTGAGAACTGAACACTGCATTACCAGTTTCTTGAGCTAAATTTGTCTGTCTGGGATGCTCCTGGCGTACAATAATTGCAGACCAGACGCAAACATGGATTTGTGGTTTGCACTTTCATCACTTTTCACACTTTCTGGGGATTTTTCTCCTGAAGTATTCATGTGTACACATAATCCTGGGACCAGACAGCCACATTTACAGAGTCATCATACAGATTATATTAGTGACTCAGAATGAATCATTTTGTTTGTTGCTATTCACGCTTTCAGATGCAGTCCTCTTGATCCTCACTTTGCAAGAGATACGTCAATTTTATATTAGATTGGGAGTTTGTGCTCCCCATTTGTACACACAACCAACGTATCAGCTCACAAACGAACATATATATGTATTAAACCAAATGGCTTGCTAGGAACTTGCATTTGAATTAAAAACCTACCTCTGTGCTCAGTTGGTTCAAATATGTCACATGATCTCTCTGTATCTACTTTTAGATTTGATTAACAGACGATAGAGATGTAGACAGCCCCAAAAGTCCATTTCTGTACAGAAGATCCATGTTATGAAACAAAATGCAGTGAAAAGATTTCTATATCCAGTGTTAAGATGTATCAAAATATATATTGTTTTATCTAAAGGCTTTCCAAAGTTTTCTGAAGATTATGTTTTATTTGATTGGCTTTTCATTCAATTTAGTGTTTTAAAGCTCTGGGACAAAAAACCTGACCAAACTTATTTAATATCTCATTACTACTCCAGAAACAGAATATTTTTCTTTTTGCCTGAAGGTAAATCTGACCCACAAGAATCTGGAAGTGTGGGGAAATTAGATTACACTATAAATCTAGTGTAGATTACACTAGACTTTAGATGAAACTCTTAGGCAGCTAGAGCATAATTGGTCTGTTATGCAAACAAAATATGGTACTTGAATTGAAAATGTGGAACCTTTGTGCATAAACACAAGTTGCTTCTGCAAACAGGGAGAATGTTATGAAATTCTTGGTGTATGACATATCTCCTGGAATTGACAACATATTTCTGCCCAAGTGGTAACATTAAGCTATTTGAGAACCTCTCTATTTATGTGGTGGCTTTAAAAACCGTCTGTGCCTTATGTCTGTTTTGAGGTAGCTTTTAATCCGTTTTTAAACCAACTTGATCAAACTCTTTATGAACAGTTTTATTTTGCCTCAAGACTATCTTAATTTGATAAACCCCTATCATTTTAAAATTGAAAAGCACTTTCAAATGGATGTCTAAGGTATTGACATGGGGACTAATTCATGTAAAATCACTTGAACTAAGCCTGCAGAGACAAGTCTTATTATCAAATTAGCTTTTATCCCTATATAATGCTAAGTAGTTATTTGTTCTAAAACTCTGGTTTTATTTTTAATTCTCAATCATATAATCTGTTGGCTCAATCTTCGAGCAGAGTTTAAATCATGTAGTAATAACAAAGGTTTCCTATTAACAAAAAGCCATCTCTGTAAGATATCCAGAAAGGTGAGGGTTTTTAAATTAAGTTAAACTGTATTCAACACTTGATGAGTCTTCATCGTGCTGGGTATTTGTCATCATCAAAATTTTCTTCAAAATCAACAAAGGCAAGCAGTTCTTTAAAGACTGAATCGCCACCTGCTTGAATGCTATATGTTTTTCCCAGGGGTTTGGATCAACCCTGAAGTCATTACTGGTGTACTGGTGTTTTACTGAGTAGAGTGCAGGCTGAGAACTGCCGTATTCTGTTTATTAACCTGATTTCTGCTCATTCTCCTATAATGGTCTCAGATTTTTGCTGTCATTCTGAAGAATCTCTGACATAATAAAAAAACCCAAAGGCTATTTCTTCTTAGGCAATTTTTAGAGGCATGCTGTGAACTAAGATGATCACAGATAAGAGAGTATGATTCTGCCACTGTTATTATCACTGAAGTGGGACCTTGAAAACAAAACACTGCCATATACAGACCAGGGTTAGAAAGAGAACCTGAAAGAGATAATTTAAATGCCTGCAGGTTCCCCAACTTAGTACAAACACACTCTGGAGAAATGTCCAGAGCTTTGTGTTTGTAAATTCTCTGCTTAGACTACCTAACCATATTTGCTGTCAAGCTGCTTACTTATTATCAGTTAGGGAAATTGGAATGGAACTGCATCTTATTGCTCTTGATTGCAAAAAGGGTCTGAAAAGGATCAAACAAAAATGAAAACAGTGACCAAACAAACATCCTACTTCTAGCCCAGAAAATAAAGAGCTCCAACTTTGGAAAAGAAGTGGAAATATCAAAATCACTTTCAGAGGAATGTAATTTTTGTTTCCTGATAATCTAGATTTCATCCAGAATCACCTTAGCATTTTTCTGATGAGTTTATGGACCCTTGCAATTTAGTTCTAAAACTTAAATTAGTTTTCTAAATTTAATATTTCTATTAAATTTCTAAATTAAATTTCTAAATTTAGTAAAAGTTCTGTGAGAGGCTGGAGCTGACTATGTATTTTTGACAACACAGTACTTATTCACACATACAGTACACTAGATTCTCTTTAAATAAATCTGAACAAAGTTAAAATGAGCTGCTGTGGCTTCCCAGATGCTCATTGGAGAGGATGGTCACAGTAGGAAACTATACCATAGAAGCAGAAAGCACTCAGGTTTTAAATATGCAAGTGAGGATACAATAACCGTTTTGAATCTTCTGTTGTTTAGAAATTTGTTTTCCTAATTTTTTTTTAGGTCATCTCTCTATCTGCTTCTAGATCCAAAGTGGAACCACCAAAACCAGGTGCATTTTGTTCATATACTAATAAATACATGAGTAAAGGAAAATATCAGCCAGAAGTAATTATGCAGGTATTTGATATTCTGGCTTGAACCAGAAATGTCAGAAAAAAATAATATTGTGCCAAGTGGACATTATTCCCTTGTCCTGTACACCTTGGGAAGCATACATATGAAATAATAACATCAAGATATAAAAAAAGATTTTTTTTCTAGTTTTGAGGTATTTTTACACTCAAAATCAAGTCAAATTTCTGAGTGAAACAAGAAGTGATATATTTAGAATGCCAGATATATTGACTATATTGACTATTTTATATATTTTTCCCATTGTGGGGCCAGATGCAATAGCAAAACTAATTTGAATTTGCAAACAATTTAAAAGCAATCTAGCAAACATGGTATTTAAAAACTTCTAGCAACCTATTTGACCATTTTGGTTGTCTGCATATAAAAAGGGGTTGCTATGCATTGATCTCATATATAACGTGGTTTGACATCTAATTCATTATTGCTTTGAAGTGTCTGCATAGACCAACATGAGTGAATCACTGAAAATAGAATTGACAGCCAAAATTGTGACTGACTTGGCACCAAAAGACTAGGGGGTTTTATGCACTGAGTTGCCAAGGACATTTTGAGGATCTGTTCCAAATCACATTAAGATGTGACATTTTGTACTGCATGTATTGTTAAAGCTGTGTATTTTCATTTCTGTGTATTATCAGTACAGCATGCTTGATATAATCAGAAAATGCTGATTTAGGCATTACCTAACATGGTATTCAGCAAAGGCTCTTGCTGCAGAAATCATTTGTACACGAATTGCCATATATTTAGTTTAACAGGGTACAATCAGATATGCCCTCTTGAATTCAGCAGACAGATGACTATAACTTAAACTACAATTCTACACATAATTCTTTCAGACTGGAAATTTACTAGTCACCAAACATGTGTCTGCAATGTGTAATGTGTCCAAAAGATAAGAGCCAGCTCTGAAGCAGCTCACTGGTCTTCACAGCCCATTTGAACATGGTGGGTAACGTTCTTGCCCACGGTGCAGAAACAGCATTTATACATTAGTGGATACACCTCCACTGTGGAGGACCATGTGGAGGACCATGCTGCACTACTCCCTTGTTTGGAATTAACCTTTACATTTTTGCACAATGTTTCATGTTTTATTGAGGAAAATGAGACCTTGGTGGCAGGAAAACTGACAAGTTCTTAATTGAAAAACAATTTTGACAGACAAAACTTTTCCAGTGATTATAATTCTAGAAACCTGGTTTTGTTTAGTCTGAAATAATTTGCAGTCTAATATAAAATAATTATTGAAATGGGTAAAGCTCTGGAGCAACCACCCACTACTAAACATCTGTGGAGATGATACCTCTGTAGATTAGTTTCTTCTAATTGTCATAAGATTGGCCACAAGTGAAGTGAACTGCAACTCCAAGATAGCTAAGCACAAATCTTGGGTTTTACTCAGCTGCCAAAATGCCATCTGTAGGCAGTTTGGACATGGCAGATTATGTGTGGGGTGCTGTCTTAAATTCTTTGAATATTTAAGATTGATATGTAGGTGCAATAGCAACAGGTTATTCTAAAGTCAGATTTCATGGTTCACAATTTTTCTAGGTTTATTGTTTATTTATCCTTTCCTCAAAAAGATGATGTTTGTGAAGATTTATCATCACACTGAAAGCAATGAACAGCATCAGTAATTACATGGAAAGCACATAATCAACACATGTACTCAAGCTTTATTGGTGTCTTGGCTTGACTAAGGATATGGTTTTAAATTGCCTTTGTTAAACCAACTCAAAGAAAAAAAAAAAAAAGACCATATATAACTCACTTTTAACCCTGGTTTGTATGGATGTAGTTTAATGAAGTAAAGACTCAGTTTAAGCCATAATTTTACACATCTAAGTTAACAATCACACTTAAAATACAAAAAGAAATTAAATCATAATTATACCCCATTAACTAGTTCTTGTAACATGAAGACAATCTCCATTTTCTCAGTAAAGAGTCAGGAATTTCAAATTTTGTAACATATTGGGCAGGTAGAATGGGACTGTCTCCTGGCCACGCATGCTAGCTGCAAATGGTGCTTTAGCAGCTGAGCAAAACCCAAGGTTCCTGCTCAGTTATGTAGTACTTCACTTCTTTTGGACAATACTGTGAAGATTAGAAAAAAATTAACACATGCCAAGATTAATTTGGGTTATAGATCAAAGTCAAGCTTAACTTGTTGCACACAGTTTTGTTTTTTATTTTCTGAAAGAGTTAGATAACGCCAAGAGTGTGTCGAGGATACAGAGCCAGAGTAGTCACTGGGATCTTAATCACCTTTCCTAAGCTAGTACTTTATAGAAAATATTATCTTGGGGGTACTCTCATAAAAGCAACACACATTCATGAACACTCCGCAAAGTGTCAATTTCATTGTGCTGTTTTCAAAGAGATGAGCTTCTTGCCTCCACCTCCCTCTAAATTCTGGTGTTCATTATATTGAGAATATTTGTCTTGTTCTAAGTACATACACACTAACTGAACGCCATATACTCAGCTTTCAGTCAAGTATTAATATAATATTCCTGTAAAAAATAATTCTACCTCAAAAATTTCTGGATGGTCTAGTTATATGAAGAAGAAAAATGGTTATATACATATATATATATGGCGGTGCAGAATTTACAGAAGCATTTTTTTCCAAGTGTGTGAATTCTTTACTGAGTAAATATTCTTACTGAGACATATGGATAGTTGTGTACATCATAGGCATGCTTTCCATATATAGATATTATGTATAATGTGTATATTTATGTAGTCATGGGAATTTATAGGTAGCTGTGTGCATGTTCACAGACGTGTGTTGTCCTTTGTGAGATATATAATGGATAATTGTTAAAAATTAATTTTGATCCATACCCTACTGCTAGTTGGAATTATTGGGAAAGGTGCTGTCTTTAGGATTTATATGAAATTGTATAATATTTTTTTGAATATTTACCTACTATATAATGGGATATTCCATTAGATTGTCAAGTGAAGTTCAGCACAGGTCATTGAAAGGATGGACTTCTGTTTTTGTCTCACAGATGGAGGAACATGATTTGGTTAATAGAAACTTCTCACAGAGTTTGACTAAATCATGCCCTGGATTCACTTACTGTTCAACTGTATGACGGGGACTATTGACTGCATGGTGAAGTTAAAGTAATTATTATTTGTCAACTTGTTTGAGATGCTTATATGAAATTCTCCATCACGGTTAACATGGTGCATCTGTTCAAACATAAATAGGAATGTTTAAGATCATTATTTAATGTAGGTACAATGATTTAAAAAATCCCAACAACCTATTTTAAGAAAATAACTATATTTGTTTAAAATCAGTTTTTCTTCATGGATGTTCTTCCTGAAGAAACTGCTTTCTCTAACATTTGTAGAAACCAAGAAGTAAGAGGGTATAAACACGGTTGAAGGTTTGTTTTAATTTTTTAATATATACAGAACACTTTCAGCAATACTCAGCTCTGTAGGAAAGTTTGGGATTTAAAAAACCGTTGCAGATATGTTGCATTCGTATTTTATTCACATTATGCCTCCTATCACAGACAAACTGATGTGTGGACATTGCTGCCTTCCTCAAGCATCAGAACTCAGGTCATAAGAAGGGAAAAGGAAAGTAATAGCAGGTTAAGAAAGACATTCAAGCTGTTACCAAGACTACCTAAAAGATCCTTATTCTATGCTTCTTGGAAAGATCACTTTCACAGATACTGAAGGCATAATAAACAACTGGCAGTGCTTTTGCAAGGATTACTTATCTCTTGCACCAGCCACTTAATTCCTTTAAATACTGGAAAGTGGTTGCTTCTTCTCAGCCTGAGAAGAAGTAGAATCTGACCACTAACCCATTGTCTTCCCTGAGGATCAAAAAATGTATCAGGGATTCATAAGTGAAGGTAGAAACTTTGTCTTATTTACCACACACTGTATATGTGTCTAAAGGCAAGGCATGGCAGACATACAGACATACAATCCTCTACATAACAGTGTTTTGTGGAATATAGCTCTTCTACCCATTAACACATAAACCAAGATTGTTCAGCCTTTTCTTGTGAGTGTCCATCTGTCTGTATTTGGCTTAGAATTGAACAAGTTACCACAGGGTAAAGAGTTATTACAGGTCAGGTGATCCATAGCTGTTTAAGTCTAAGTTCTTTGCTTACTACAAATATAAAGTGAGATAAAAGGGGACAGTTTAGCCTGTTTTCAATGAGAAACATGCTTGCCTGTTTGCCACTTGATATACACAGAGAAGTGGGGTATAAACCCACATACCTGCTTTTTCATATCCATCCATATATATATATATATTAAAATGTACACATACCTGAAGTAAACATACAGGAGGCACACTGCTGAAAAGTTCTCTTTCACTGCTTGCTCTAGGTAAGATTGTTCCACTTCTAGTATATGCTTATTACTTACATAACAATTGACTGTACAAACTAAGAACATTAATATTTTTTATCACACACATAGATTATTATCTCAATTACTCTAGTGAGGGCTAATGAATTACTCTGCATGTGCTTCAGTTTAACTGGAATCAAAACTATACTCACAGTGGCATACTCAATTTGTATTAAGCCAGTGTATGCAAATGAACATAAAGAGTGTTAAAAAATCTTCAGGTAGGATTCGAGTTCAGGCAACAAATTCTATGGGCTGATTAAAGTATTATTTCCATCTATAGTGAGAGGATCCTGCAAAAAGAGACTTCTCTACAGGTAATTTCAGAATACCTCCTATTTTCTCATGCTTACACATTAACAGTCATACCCACTTCTCAGCCACGACCATGTTGAAAGGGGCTGGTGTGAGTCAAGATCTTTGTATCTGTGTGCAGCTGGACCTTACTAATACAAAATTGCAGAGTGACTAAGCTGAAAACGAGTGAAAATTCCTTACTTTAAGTCTTTTGTTTTCAGAAGACAATTGTTTTCCTGTATACATTCAGTAATGCACACTTGGCTAGTGTAGCAGACATCAGTCCAAATAATTGTATTGTTTGAAAATAGAACTAAAGAAGCCGGTGAAATGCCTGTAGGACTGAAAGACTGACTTTTGGAAGCTGAAATAATGCAAAAAAGCAATAAAGTAACAGTGGTAAGTATTTTAACATCACCAAACTGCCTTAAAGAAAAGGCTGTGCAGTGTAAACCCTTGAGGCATAAGGAGCTGGCTGAGACCAGAGTCATGTGAGAGAGACTGAGGATGGACGTAAATGTATTGTTCAGTGTTCTGTTTACTTAACTGTGAATGTCTAAAGCATCTTATTTTCTAGAATTAAGTGAAAGCGGATCACATCGAGGCTGTTTTGAACTCCAACTCTGATCAGGACCCCTCTCCCTTGCTTTTTCTTAGGGTTGCACTGTGATCTGCATTCCTCTAAGGCTTAGTTTTTGCGCCTTCCCCCCCCCCC
>NW_020799143.1:19031684-19048334 GCF_003259725.1 Athene cunicularia | reverse complement strand
AGTTTCTGTAGAATGTTTACTGGGGTCTTTTTTGGTAATTGTTTTTTGGGGTTTGCTGGGGTTTGCGTGCTTTTCTTTTTTTTTTTAAATCATGTATGAAGATTTAACAAATCTCTCAAATATCTCTTTGTTACTTGGAAAACCTCTTAGTCATCACAACTCAGCCATGCTCAGGCTCAGCTTTCAACCAGTTAACATTTTCCCACTATCACTAAACAAGAGGGCCCACACATGTATCTTGCATGGAGGTAGCTGTCACTCTAAGACAATTTCCTGAAGCAGTAGTAGTCACCAGTCCTCAACATGAACTGAGACCTTTCCATTAAGTTGCAACATGGGAAACTTCTATTATTTGTAAGAAAAAAAAAAAAAATCACCATGAGGATGGTTAAACACTGGAACAG
The DNA here is from genome assembly GCF_003259725.1 of Athene cunicularia. Taxonomy (NCBI): domain Eukaryota; kingdom Metazoa; phylum Chordata; class Aves; order Strigiformes; family Strigidae; genus Athene; species Athene cunicularia. Next base: position 19,047,930 of record NW_020799143.1, on the reverse strand, counting down.
GATTCCAGAGACGCTGTGAAATGTCCTCTGTTTTGGATACTCAAAACCTGACTGGACAAGACCCTGAAAAACCTGGTCTTCAGCTCTCCTGATCTGAGCAGGAGTCTCAAGGAGGCTAAAGACTTCCAAAGCTGCCTTCTGACCTACACAATGCAATCAGTCTGGGGTTATAAATGTCAGTTGGGCAAATCAGAAAAACACACCTTAAAGAACATCAGCAACCACTAATATAAATGTGCTCCAGGATAAAAATAGAAGTGATGGGTTTTTATGTTGTCCTGGACTCTTCTCACATAAGGATTCTTCTGCATTACTGAGGCAAAGTACTCTAAAGGGGTCATTCCCCACTGTGAAGGGATTACTGTACTGGCTGGCTGAACAGTTCTCTACTCTCCAAATCCTACATGGGAAAGAGCTATGAATAGATTTTTCTACTAGGCTGGTGACCCTTGCTTTTGTTGTGGTCTCCCAATGCTACTGACAGCCAAAACAGTTTGGGAGAATCCTCATGGTATAATCACTTCACCCAGGGACCAGGGCAGCACATACACGGTTTATGATCCTCTAATCTTTTAATTCCTACCCCATATATCCCCTTGTCTACTGTGTGTGCTGATGGGTGACAGCCAAGGGTTATGCAATTACTGTATTTAGCGGTAAGAAACTGTTTCTCTCATGGTAGTAATAGTGCCTTTCATAGAGGCCAGGGGAAAGGTAGAGGAAACCAAGTGTTGTGCCAGTGCAACTGAAAAACCTCCATCCCAGCTCAGTACGTGTCTCTCAAGAAGATCACCATAACATTCAGTAGTCTCTGATCCAGTGACACATTCAAAACCTGCAGATTTTGTCGAATATGGGAAGCAATGGCATTTCCCTTTTGCCTATGGCTACATCTGTCTGAAATGAAAATCTTACTGAACGTAGAGCAGAGATGAGGTTTATACAATAGATGTGTTGTGAAAATACTCACTTGCTACATGTAAAATAAAGAGAGTTTGGTCCTTTTTCAAATCTTATGTCTTATGGCTGACAGAGAATACCTATTATCAAAGCACAGCAAAGGAGTTCCACCCCATTCCTATAAATATCTGCAACTAACCAGCAAAGAATGAATGTTTTGCATCAGGGACAGGAAATTTAATGAATAAAATGATAAGAAATGGTCACATAAATCTAAATTAGGGTTAGTTAGAATTTGGAGCATTCTATAAGCAGAAAAAAAGGTTAAATTCATAGAATGAATTATTTGCTTTGCAATATTTACTGCACTACATAATTTGACGTGTTTTGGAATAGGACTATGTAAAATTTTTGAAGAAGAAAACAGAAATTCATCATTACTTTGAGAAGATGTAGCTGTGTCCTATCCTCCATATGCATGTTAATCATAAGCTAAAGAAGAACAGTTCACTCAAGATGGTTATGGTTGTGAGTTATTGTTGCTTAGACTGCTTTGTTTTCTGTATGTCAATACAGTAGGTATTCCAAATGTGGATTTTTAAAATTAATCACTATGACTGTCTATGTTTTTTAACTGATTATATGATTTATAACCTAATAAAACCATACTTAATTTATGTAGTTATTAATTTTGTATTTCTTAGTTTCCTTTTTTTTTTTTTTTTTTTTTAAATAGAAGCATCTCATGTTTGGGATAGATCCTTCTTAACTGGATCTTCCAGACTCTTACCTAAATAAATGCATGTATGCTTTTGTGCATTATATTTCTACATTTAGTAATGAAATTAGTATTTCTGTGAAACTTAGGAATTTTTTAATGCTGTTGTTCTATATTAAAGAAGCCCTCTCTGTACAACCAATATAGAGGGGAGACAGACCAGAAAAATGCTTTTTTACATTTTGCACATCAGCAGTTACCCAGCATCAATTTGATTCTTTCCTCCACATGTTGAAACACATCTCAGAGCATTAAACCCCTTCTCCAGTGATTGGGACAAAAGTAGGTTAGTAGAGTGGGTTGCTAGGAGACCGGTGTCAGCGTCATCTATGACCTTGCAGAGCATAAAGAAACTGTATAGATTTATCGAGCTCTGTGGAACATTGTCTAAGTCCTCTGCTTAGCTGTCTTACTCCATTTCCATCTGCCATAGTGCTCTTGTGCTCCCTCACACATGCATACATGCCCTCCTCACTGAGAGCAGCCATGTACAAGGATATGCACCTCTGCTTCTTGAGACTTCCTAAAGCATCACTGTTATTACTCTGTTGCATTAATCTACAGCATAGTGTCTTAGCTAAAGTAGGCACAGAGAAAGCAGCATCAGCAAAATCCCAGCCTTTTAAAAGTCTGCTTCTTCATATTGTTGCTATAAGAAATATAGAAATCAGTTCTACTGGGAAAAGCATAATAAAAAATGTATAAGCAGCACAAGGTAGTTTTGCTGTCACAATCAAAATGTTTTTTCAAAGTTGCATCCACAGTTTTCACAGCTGAGGTGACTTAAGGTTAAACAGTCACATCGTGTAGGGAACTGTGGCTCTCCTGTCATCTTCCTGACTGCTTTTCTGGAAACAGCTGAAGGGAACAGGTAGGAAGGAAAACAAATGAAAATTTGATCTCCATACCAAGAAATAAATTTTTAAGAATATAAATTCCTTTGGATGCTCAAAACCTTTCAGTTACAAGAATTTCCCTTCCTGTCAGGTAGGTTTATATGCTTATTATTTGAGTGTTAATGTTTGTATTACAGAAATCAAAAAGACATGTAGCGATGGCCAAATAGTGAAATCCTAGTCCGTTTATGTTAGTTGACTTGAGAGAAAAAGGATGACGTAAAAATATCAATTGAGAAGTACTGTGTACATAGACTGATATATGATCCTTTCCACAGCTCATGTGTATGTGTTGTCAGACAGAAATACCTGTAATAGCAAACATTAATTTTAGGGAGGAAAGGACCACATTTCCTATGGAACCAAATCATCTCTATTGCTTTCCTCTGCCCTGGCAGGTCCCGTGTGAATGCTAGAGTGTGAGGATGCAGCAAACCCTGGTTGCCATATCACAGCAGTTGAGAGTGCATTCCAGCTCAAAAGACTTTCTTGGAAGCAATTAATTGTCTCTCGCCTCTTGCATTTAAGCCCAGGGACCACTTTCTAGAGTATCTCCACTGACTGCAGCTGCCTTAGAGGTGCTCATGCACCATAGTGAGTACTGGAGAATTAAAATTGTAGATTGTGTGTGGCTCAGTGCTCCCAGTAGATAAGCTCCTTAATCAGACCCAGTAAAAAGTAAGAAAATCAGTTTGTTCATTTATTATTACCGGCTCTCATATTATGAACATGGCTGAGAGATTTTCAAACACAGAATTATTATAAAAATGGCAGAAATGGTAATGTATTGGGTAGTTCTATTCCTCCTATAAGAAGCTATTAAATCTTTATATGTGATGGGGCATAGAAGTGAGATACAGAAATCGTTCTGTTGCCTGACATGGCCTATCAGCAGAATCTGGGGTCTAGAGTGCAATCCAGCCCCTGGCCCACCTCAGTGATCTATTTAACTCCTTGAGAAACTTGGAAGAGCATATGTGACCATTTCAGCTACAAGACCTATCTGAAAGCTCACACAGTTGCTATTGGGCATATCTGCAAGCATCTCTTATCATCCTGAGGGGCTGAGAACATGTCACCACTATTCCTGTATTTGATTCAGAAGCCATGCCTCTTGCTATGCCAAAATCCTCTTGAGGGTCAACCTTGTCAGTGTGTTCAGACACAGGACAATGGTACCAAGCAGCACTAAACCTGGCACACAACAGAACTATCATGGACATATTCATGGTCACTGGTTCTGCCAGATTTTCTGTGCAGTACCCTAGTGAACAGGATTTAAATATGTTCTCTATTAGTAAAAATTCAAGGGATGTTGTAAATCATCACTTGCAACAAATTGCTGAATGGAATAATTTGGATGGAAGCATGTTCCTTCTTTCTGTTGAGTCTGAGCCACTTTGCAACCACCATGAGGACTATAGAACCAGGAAGTAAAAATTTAAAAATAAAAAAAAAAATGAGGTCTATTGAATATAGCATTCTGGCAAGGTGTTCATACCTGGCAGCTGAGCATCATGCCCTGAAGTCTCTCAGTTAAACAAAGATTGTCCTAAGGTCTTCATACATTTTACACTATTTATTTAATTGGGCTAATATAGATCTAGAGATTTATAATGACACAGTAATTCTTTTTTTTGCCTTGTATTTTTGATAATCTATATTGGACTATGTCCACAGGTGGCAGAATAACAGCATAGTTCCTCTCACTTGGTTTATAAACTGATAACAACTGACAGAGCCGTTCACAGCCTCTCAGCAGGACAGACAAAACTATGTTTTGAGAGCTTGAGGCTCCAGGTGGGAGAAGGAAGAGACACAGAAGGGACAGGGGTAGCTTTAGGACAGAGACCTGAGTGAAAGCCCTCTCTCATTCCCAACCTGCAACCAGGTCAGCTTTTCAGGGTTCTGACACAGGCCAAAGCAAGAGTGGCCACCCTGGCAACTTGTGTCCTACACAGCTGGCTGCTTCACGTGTGCCTTAAATGGTAGGATTTAATTAGGAGTGTAACCATAAAGGAATCCTCCAAACTCACCTGAAAATACGTTAGTATTTGAAGTGCTAAGACTTGGACAACCGGCCCAAGCCAGAATTGACCTATAGATGAATCCTGTATTTTTTATAACTGATAACCATTAGGCTAGCAGGTATTGTACTGTTATAACAAACCACTTATGCTGACATAAAAAGTGCTAAAGCATTGAAATACTGAAGCCTGAACAACAGGCCCCAAGCTGAAGCTGCTAACTTAGTCTGTAATCATTAACAAAATATATAAACTCTAGTGAAAGATGCGTCCTAGAATATAATCAGGAGTGAGGACAAAATGCTGAGAGAATGTACCCAACTTCCCCTGTTTAGCCTTGTTCAAGTTGAGAACCCAAGTATTTGGCCTTGTTAGAAACCCTCTTGGTTTCCCCCACCCAGTCCTGGCCAGGCTTTGGGTGGAATCCAACAGGAGAATGAAACCAGAAATTTTCCACTCAAAGCAAAGGTGCCAGCTCTTCTGGCTTGCTGCTTTTTGGGTATATAAGGCTGGACCCGCTCACAGCGACTTTGGCAGCCTCACCTACGGGTGGACGCACCGCGGAGGATTTCCCCCTTGCCGGGACAGGCTCCCCAAACCCTTGCTGTAACGGGGGCTGCCCAGCCACTGTGGGGCTGGGTGATGGGAACGTGTGCAAGTGGTGAGGGACCTTTCTTAATCTTCATTCTCTCTCTCAGGTAGTGATGATTTGATGCATTACCCTGTATTTTCCTGTTTGTTGCTTTAAGTGCACTATCCTGCCTTTTCTTGCTGCATGTTTTCTGTATTACACTGTTACATTATTTGTTTGTCACCAGTAAAATACACCTACTCTTTCACTCTGGTGTCTGAGTTTAATTGGTATCCTTAATCAGCAAAACAGTATTATTTTTAACAAATTAACAGACTATGTACCTATAATTTGATTAGAGAGGTAAGAAAACTTTAACATATATTAAAGACGAAAAAAGACTTCAGCACAAATCTTCTACTTTCCAATACTTCTACTTTCCCAGAGTTTTAATTTCCCTATCTACTTTAAAAGAAACATTTCTATCTTTGAAGTGAATACCATTTCAGAACAAGAATTTCCTCACCACAATATTGTTGCCTCTGCAAACCAAGAGATTATATCGTCCTCACTCTTAGACAGCACATAGTCTGAGGCTATGTATAAATAGAAATGTCTGCAAGTCAAAGTTGTGTTATTGCTGGTCTTCTTCAGAGAAATAAGACCTTGTGTGCCCTTGATTATCTTTAAAGTAACAATTAAAAATAATAATCAGCAATTTCCCTTTTGCCTCATTCAGATTAAAATTAATCTGAGGTTATGTCTGCATTAGTAAATTAAGACAGTAGCCAGGAACACTATCATCTATGATGGACTCCCAGAAGAGTCTGTACTGTGCTTTGGCTTGTGCCCACAAGTACTCCCTACTGCCACTGGAAAGTGCTCTAGATTTAAAGCACTGCAAGGAACATTATCGTTAAGGAGTATGGATACAGCTACACTGTTTTAGAGGCTACTGGGGCACAGGAATGGGGTATCCCATGCTAGCTGGGTAGCAAGGATGTCATGGGAAAAAAAATAGGAGGAATTAGAGATCTGTGTGCTGTTGTGAGCTATAATCTTGCTGGGACTGTGGTCATGTGGTGGCATGGCTCACACTACTGCAGTGCTGCAGTGCAGGGACACAAGTTCTTTAGGAAGGACAACATAGGAAGATGAGGACATAGAGTTGCCCTTTATGTAAGAGAACAACTAGAATGTATGGAGCTATGCTGGGGGATGGATGATGAGTCAACTGAGAGTTTATGGGTAAGGATTAAAAAGCAGACCAGCATGGGTAACATGGTAGTGGGTATCTGCTATAGGCTACTTCACCAGGAAGAAGTGGATGAGGCCTTCTACAGACAGCTTAAAGTATCTTCACATTCACAGGACCTGATCCTCATGAGGTTTTCAAACTCCTTGATACTTGCTGTAGGAACAACACAGTGGGGCACAAGCAATCCAGGAGTTTACTGATGACAACTTCCTGATACAAGTGATAGAGGAGTCAACAAAGAGAGGTGCTCTGCCATACCTTGTAGTTACAAATAAGGAAGGGCTTTTTGGAGATGTAAAGGTCAACGGCAGTCTTGCCTGCAGTGACCATAAAGTAGTGACATTCACATTAATGAAAAGAGGGAACAGAGCAAAACATGAGATCACAACCTTGGGATTCAGTAGAGCAGCTTTCTCACTTTTCATGCGTCTACTTGAAAGAGTCCCATGGGATAAAGCCCCAAAGGGAAGAGGGGTCTGAGAAAGCTGGTTTATATTTAGTGATCACCTCCTACAAACTCAAAAGCAGTCCGTCCCAGTGTGCCGGTTGTCAGGAAAAAAAGCCATGGGACCTATATGAATGAACAAGGAGATCCTGACAAAACTCAGACATAAAGGAGTGTACAGAAGGTCAAAACAAGTATGGAAAATCTGAGAAGAATACAGAGATGCTGTCTGACCATACAGAGACATGGTTAGGAAAGGCAAAACCCATCGCTAGTGTGGGATGTCAAAGGCAACAAGAAGGGCATCCGTAAGTACACATGTATCAATAGGAAGACTAAGCAAAACATGGGCCCACTGATGAATGGAGCAGGGGCCTTGTTTAGACAGGACTTTGAAAAGGCTGGGGTACTGAATGTCTTCTTCGTGTCCGTACTTACTAGCAACTTCAGGAATCCAAGGCCCTGGAATTAGGGGGAAAGTCTGGAGCAAAGTTAACTCTTGGTGGAAGAGGATCAAGTCAGGGAATACTTAAGCAAACTGGATGTACATAAATCCATGGCCTCTGTTGGGATGCACCATGAGTGACAAGGGAGCTCTCTGATGTTATTACAAGGCCAGTGTTGGTAATCTTTGATGATTGTGACTAGGACAGATGTCTGAGGACTTGAGGAAAGAAAATATCACTTCTGTCTTCAACAAGGGTAAGGAGGACCCAGAGAAATAGAGGCCAGTCAGCCTCACTTTGATCCATGGAAAGTGATGAAACAGCTAGTTTTGGAAACCATTTCCAGACTCTTGAATGACGTGGAGATGATCAAGAGTAGTCAGCATGGATTCACAAAGGGGAAGTCAATCTTCACCAACCTGAAAACCTTCTACGATGACTAGCTTGGTGGATGAGGGGAGAGCAGTTGATATTGCCTGCCTTGACTTCGGCAAGGCTTTTGACACTGGCCCAGAGGGTGGTGATCAGTGGTACAAAGTCCAGTTGGAGGCCTGTAACTAACATTGTACCCTAGGGATCAATACTGGGTCCAATCCTACCCAACATCTTCATTAATGATCTGGATGATGGGGCAGATTGTAAGTTTGCTGCTAACACAAAACTCAAAGGAGCACCTGGTGCATCGGAGGGTTTTGCTGCCATCCAAAGAGATCTCAACAGGCTGGATAAATGATCTGTCAGGAACCTCATGATGTTTAAAGAAGAAAATTGCAAAGTCTTGCACGTGGGAAAGAATAACCCTATGCACCAATATATGCTGGGAGCCAACTGGCTGGAAAGCACTTTGCAGAAAAGAACCTGGGGGTTCTGGTGGACATCAAGTTGTGTATGAACCAGTAATATACCCTTATGAAAAGGAAATCCAATAGTATCCTGGTCTGCATTTGGAGAAGTATTGCCAGCAGGTCGAATGAGGTGATGATTCCCCTCTCCTCAGGACTGGTGAGGCCACATCTGGAGTACTGTGCCTAGTTCTGGGCTCCCCAGTGCAGCATAAATATGGGTATACTAAAGAGAGTGTAGTGAAGGACCATGGAGATGATTAAGGCACTTGAGCATCTTTTCTATGAATAAAGGCTGTGAGAACTGGGACTGTTCAGCCTGGAGAAGAAAAGGCTCAGCGGTGATATTATCAATGTGTACAAATACCTGAAGGGAGGGTGTAAAGAAGATGGAGCCAGGCTCCTTCCAGTAGTGTCTCATGACAGGACCAGAGGCAATGAGCACAAATTGAAACACAGGAGGCTGCCTCTGAACATCAGGAAACATTTGTTCATGGTGGAGGTGGTCAAGCGCTGGCACAGGTTGCCCAGGGTTGTTGTGGAGTCTCCATTCTTGGAAATGTTCAAAAGCCATCTGGACATGGTCTTTCACAACTGGCTCCAGGTGACCCTGCTTGAACATGCAGTTTGACAAAATGATCTCCAGGATCCTTTCCAACCTTGACCTTTCTGTCATGCTGTTACTAGACCAATATTACATATATGTATGGCATATATAACAGAAAGTCTGATGGAGGACTTTGAGTCTTACCAGCTGATTGAAACCTGGCATAGTCTTAATGTGATGTAATGACTTTGGGACTCTATTTCAAAGTCCTCAGTTTTAGTATTCATCTGTGGATATTGCAAGTGGCAAGATTAGGATATGCGTGAAACCTTGTTATCTGCTGTTATCATTACTAAAATAAGTTGTCTTAATAATGCAGTGGGGTAACATGTTGTCATGTATGATCTAACACTCACTGAACACTCATTGATTTTAGTGGGCACAGGGCGTACACTGGCTTAAAACTTCTGATCCTTATTCAGGCAGAAGAGACACTTTCTTGCAAAAATCACACGAAAGGAAAATCTTAAATTGTTACTGGTAGAGGTAAGCCAGTCTGAGAGCTGGAGCTAGTCTAGATGTATAGGTGACTCCAGGCAAACCCAGCAGTACTAGTCTCTAAAAGCTGTGTTCTCTCTAAGAGCTCTCAGCCATCAGAGTGACAGTACAGAGCTGTCACCAGGCACATCACACACACACCACCCCCACCCCCCAGGAACCTTGCTTGAACCATTTATCAGCTGCATATAGCTCAAAATTCACTTGCTTGCCACCCCTGAAGCATATGAAAAAGTGCAGCCAGAAAGTGGCTGAACAGTTTTATGTCAAAGAGCACTGGACAATATGTCAGTTTTAATTTGGAAAGTGTTTCCTTTGGCTGTTGTGGTAGAACCTACCTGGATTAACCAAAAGAGCAGGAAAATAAATACTGGGGTTTTTTATGTAGCATAAAGTTCAAAATGATTCATTGGAATTTTCCTCAAGAGATTTTAACCAATGTGCACTGTTCTCCATTTTTTTTTCCTAAACCAAATTTTACTTTCAACAAGGGAATAAACTGAAAAGAGAAGGTAAAGATTTAGTGACATGTCTACCATGGAAAATGTTATTAAGCTGAACATCTGAGGAAAAATAATAATTTTCAATGTCTGGGTGACTGGAGGGTTACTACAAGTACCACTGTACTGCACTACACCAGAGAGTATGAGACAGACACCTCTCACTTAACAGGCATCAGGTCACTGAACTCTCCCAGCACAGGACAGGTCTGTGGATGTCTCTGGAGCCGCCTTCCCATGGTGCAGTCCCCAAGCATAGCTCCATAACCCAGGCCAGTCTGTTCCAGCTTCTTGGACCTCAGGGTGCATGAAAATCTCCACTGTGCATACACACCCTGGGGAGTGTCAGTCATCAAATACTTCTGAAAGAATTACCTTCTGCCTGCCATTTGCCATGGAATGGTTGTTTGGTTTGGTGTTTGTTTGTTTGTTTGGGTTTTTTTTTTTTTTTTTTTTCCTTTTTTTTTTTTTTTTCGGGGGTGAAGTCTGTAATGGAAAAATATCTGATTGTAAATAAGAGATGGGAGAAATCTACTAAGATCATAAGGCTAAGCCTGGAGCTATGTTGATAGAAAACCATCTAAGGATCTAGTAATTTGAATTCATTTGTTTTCAGAAGCATCTTGCAGTGGGCGATTGCAATGTATATCAGATATTAAATGACAGTACTAGCTTGGCATCTAGCTGCATATTTACTTCAATTACACATGCTTCTTTTGAATATGACTCAGATCAAAATTAGATTCAAGGAAGAGATACAGAAAGTTATTTTTATGACTGTCTGGCACTATATAGTTTCAAAACATTGTAGACAAGTTTTCCAGCCTGATTTTTAAATCAATGATGTTCAAATGAATGCAGATATTTTAATTTCGGCTTTTTACCAGCTCAGTTCTGTGAGTTCACAAAAATGACCTTTGCTACTAAAGAAGGATATTCACAACAGAAATTTGATTTTTAACTCAAAAATTCTAAGAATCAAATGTTCCATAGATCGTTTGTTAATAATCACCCTATGAACATTCTTCAGCATAATGGTCTGATTTCACTGTCTGTTTTACTAGCTCATCAACTGTCTCCGATTTTTTTAATTTTTCACAGATCTCATTCTCTCTCTTCTACTATCGCTTTTGACTCGCCAGACCCATGCATGACTGGATACAGCACACTGAACTGACAGAAAACTACTTTTCTTCTTTTTTTTTTTTTTATTATTATTCTGCCAGTTTGATGAACTCTTATCTGTTCACAGTGATCTCAAAGGACATCAGGATCAGTGAGCATCCTGAACATGTGGAACAGGACTACCTCTATCTTTTGGTGGTATTAGAGCTATTAGGTCAACTTAACAGTTCCATGGTGTATACCTTACCCAGTTTATTGAGTGAGGGTCTTTTTAGGTCTCATCCTACATACATACTGAATGGTCTTTACCTGTGAATCAAGCATAACTGACATTGATCAACTTAATCTCAATTATAAGGGTGTTTGCTTGGGGGAAAGCAAAGGTGGGTCTGCTTCGAAGAGCACTGACCCCGTATTCTGTGTCAATGTGCTGTTGACCAAGAAGGCTAAAATGTATGTCTCCTTTTTTCACACTATTGTTTTGGGACTTGACATCACCTTGTTACTGGAGACGTTTTGGAAAGCAATGAACAGAGAAGGACACAGGAGTGCAACATGTTCAAGACAGAGATGCAGTGAAGGAGCAGTGAGCTGTACAGAGGTGCTGAGGGCCAACCTGTCATTCTTCTCTGCCGTTAAAGTGCAGATGAATATTCAGTGATTTACTGAATCTTTGTCCTTGCTTCTGAACATGTTTGTGCACTCTCAGTCCTTGTCAGGAAGGAGGCCATCCTTCTGAGACTCTTCTCAACTGCAGTGATTAGAGTAATCAGAACAAATAACAAATCCTTGCATGCCACCTGTAGCAAGGCCTCCTCTTGGAAGTATTTTCCCTGGCAGGAAAGCCAAAGTCATGGCAAGGTCACCCTAATGGAACTGGATCAGAATGATTCAGTGTAGTACTGGAATCTGGGCCATTGTGTTTAATGAGAACACATTTAAATTTCTTTGATATTTCTTTGTGGTACAGTATTAAATTCCCCAGGGTGTAAGATATTCCATTTTAGTTACACTAGCTTTGTTAAATAAGCAAATAATCAGTTACCTGTAAGCAAAAGAAATGGATTGTGTACGTGCCATGCATTACCACCGTTTCTTTAGAAATAAGTAGCTCTTTCTGTCTCGGATTGTTTTATATTAGACAATTAGATAGACTGAATAAATGTAAAAATATATTTATTATGAAAATCTGTTATGTCTGCACATGTTAATAACTTCAGCTTTGTTTTAAACCAGTGCACAGAATTTCTACCTTGTTTTAGGAAGAATAAAGATAATAAAAGCATGATCTTACCCTGCACCCTGAAATCTATGGGACATAAATATGTATTGCAATGTACAAAGAAATGGAGTCTGGGCACAGAGTACCTTGTAAATGTCTAATTTGAAGATTACAAGGAGGAAAACTGTTGAAGTGGGGGAAAAAATACAACAGTTCTGAAATAAATTTCCATAATTTTTTTTTGCAGAGTTGCTGAGGCAAGCAGGTACAACATAGTAGAGCTAAAACATACAGAACACCTTCATGCTTGGACCAAGAGCTGCTTTACCTGCTTATAGTTCCTTTACATTGAAAGAGATCATTGCAAAGGCTTATCCAGACCACATACTTAAAATTATTCCAGATTTATGCAGAAAGAGGTCACATCTTCAAGAATGTAGAAAATTAGTTACTAGCAAACCAAACCTCTTAGAAGATTTGCCCTTTCGGCAAGAAAGCCAGTGTCAGAAAGGCTCCCCAAACCTTCACAGATTACCTGATCTCTGTGTTGGGAGAGGTGACTGACACACTTGCAAGACTTTGATGTGCTCTGATTACTGATGCTATAGGAGTGCCACACAATATGACCTTACATTCACCAAGCCAGAGGGATTATAAGGAAGACTGTTATGAAGAATAATAAATCAAACAAATTCAGGTATTGTTTCCCTGTCTCTGCCCTTCTCTTTTTCTTCCTTTCAGGGTAGATAGATAGGCAAAAGTGCTGGGGAAAAATAAGATACTCCTTCTGGACTTGTTCACCCTTCAAACCACACAGTTTAACATGCAGGACTTATTGCTGAAGGTCATCAGTCAAGTTCAGTGTCAATGCAGAGCTGGCAACATTAAAATCTGCCACACCTAGGGAAGATCAAAGCCAGCAGAACCTGTGGCTGGGCTAGTGTCCTACAGAGAGATTAGTGACTGACCTCTTCTTCTTCCCCACAGTGTCTCCTAAAACCTCTTCCCAAAATGTTTCTCTCTTATCCCCTCTGAAAATAAGGAGTAAAAAAATCCAATCGAATTTCAGTAAAACAAACACACAAAAACCAACAAAACCAATCACATACAATGTAGATATTAGTGAAGGGTTAAAAGAAAGGAAATAGTGCTTAATACAGAGTCATATAAATTTATGCATTTCATGCCCTCCCACTTTTCTGCAAGCAGGGCCCCAATTCAGCATAGATGAATTAATATGGTTTAATGCTGATGTATTGCCTATGAAGTTCTTCTGGTTATAAGAGTGACATTCCTAGCAATGAGAACATTTTAAAATTAATAGCTCAGACAAAATGGATATTACAACATGCTCATAATTCTGCTAACTTTATTTATTCATTTTTTCACTACAGCTATTTTTGTGAGGAGAAATCCAGATATTTCCCTCCAGGTTTTCTTGTCTCATAAATATTTCATTGGGGAAGCAGGCATTGAATAGGTAAAGGTGCATCCTACCTGGACAGACTTTCATAAAGCATGTTCATAAATCAAGGTATCAAAGACAAACAAAGACGTCAGGCTGATGTAGGTAACAACATTCAGGTTTGTGCTTATGAATATAGGATATAAAATGTAGTGTCTAAAGAATGTCACAAGAGCTGATGTTATTTACAAACTGGCTAGAAGCACTTAAAATCACTTTAGCAATTCAGGACCTACAGAACAGGTGACATATTGTTGATGAAAATGAGCAGAGGAATGCCATAAATAGGGGCAAGACTGTAAACTCTGGTTTGAGAAAGAGTTGTCTGAAATTTGTTAGAATCCTCTCCTTAATTCTGATTGAAATGTATCAGCCATGGAAAGTCAGATTGCCCTGAGATGGTGGGGTTTTCTTTGTTCACTGATATGCAGCAGCAGGGAGTATATTATACCCTGGAATATTTACTGAAAGGGATGCCTCTGTCTTTAGTTCCCAGAAACCTCAAGTTTATAAATGCATATGCAGATATAGGGATATGTTCTGCTTTCTCAACATTTCTCTCTACATATACCATACAATAAGATAGAGGGGAAGGATAAGAACCATTGTGGGAACAAATAGTCTAAACAAAAGTCCAAATGGCATAGCCTGTACTGTGGTTTTTTTATTATACAAGCTGACTGTATTTTTTCTTGTTTTCAAACCATTTAGCAACGTGCATCGGAACGCAGTTTTAAAGCTTTTAAAGAGATGACATATACATCTAAAAAATGGCAGTGCATTTCCCCAGCAGCTGTGACGCCCTCATTTGGCACTCTGCAACACTGCTGCTGCCTGCAAAGCACATGTGGCTCCCTTGACCTTATGCTCTCCCTCTGCTCCTGCATGGGAACTGTTGCTGCATGAACAGTGAGCTGCACACGGAAGCTGAAGGACTCAGGTGGCATTTTGGTTTGCATTCCCTGACAGACCAATTTTTTCCTTTTCTGTGCCAGATTCCCCATCACTGTCTCTTCCTCTCCTCCCCTTCCCTGTCCTCAACTTTCTCCTCTTTCCTGCCCACAACAATTCCCACAGTGGCCAGTACTATGGCAGGTAGGAAGTCCTGATGCCCATTCAGTTTGTTCTGCTGCAGCAGAGGCATCTGCATCACCATTTGACCCTTTCTGGCCTTGCTGTGGGCTGTGCAGCACAAAAAGCTGTTCTTATGAATAAGAACCATATTCAAAAAGGAAAATAAATTCCATGTTAAGAAAGAATGCCTTCAGTGAGTATCTGAGGCCAAACTACTCCAGTACCACAGAGTACATTTGCAGTGGTGTCACTTTCAATATTACCAGCTCATCAGATAGCAAGATTGCCACTTACTATCATTTTACAGCATATTTTACAATCTGAACTGTCTGATGTACAGAAGAACCTTTCATCTGTTCTTTTTCTACTAAAAGTAGTATGGTCTAAATGCTTAACATACTTTTATACCCTAATAGAGCACAGACAAAAAGCTGCATAAAAGTCCAGGATTAGACTCAGATTGTGGCTAGAAAAGCATGCACATTTCTAGTGTTTTTCTGGAGACCCTTAAAGAAAAATTGATCATAGAAACTGAAAAAGAAATCCTATTAATTCTCTTCTCAGACTTGCAATTTCCTGGTCAGATTATCATGTGACACATTTCATACCTTCAGAAGTAGGAAGAATTTTTTTTTTTTTTTTTTTTTAAATTCTGCTGCCACTTTAAACTGAAAATTAAGCTAAAAAAATAACAATTCAGAATTTAATTAATGTCCAGTGATTGTGTACATGCTGCATGTGAATTTGTGCAACTTTTACACTGTAATGGAATGATTTACAACATTTCTATTCAGAACTCAGTTTTACCTATAAATAACCAGTTTTTTTTTGATGAATTGCACAGTTGAGTCCCATGCAACCAAATCTGTGCAGGGTATTTATTAACTCCTTTAATGAAAAGGTACAGACAAGGTATATAAAACTGAGGGACTTCAATTTGCAAATACAAGCTCAGAAAGTAGAGCAACTTCTGAGATCCATCAACATATTTGAGAAAAGTTTTGAAAACGTGCCTATTATTGCTGTTATGAAGCTTTAAGAAAGCTCTTATTAATACAGCTTGGAATCAAGAAAAGGGCGTGTTTTAAAGGGATTGGTCCACAGTGCCTCACGGTTCTAAATTGTTATTTTGAAGATTGTGCTATGATCTATCTTGATACATATAACAGAATACTTCCAAAAAGCAGAGCCTTTTGTTTATGTTAACATTCACTGACTGGGATGAGTTATCTACACTTTTAAAGGTTAGTCCATTAAAAAAGCATAAAAGCATCTTTGTGAACAATGTTGAGAGGACCACTCTACCATTGTTCACTGACTTCAGTCCTCATCACCTCAGTTTAGAACTTTTTATGAGGTCTTAGCTGAAACAAAATACAGAAAGAAAGCCAGTAGAAGATCAAAAATTTCTACTCTGGCTCAGACTGGGAGAGTTTCCTCTGTTTAATCTTTCTTCTTTGACTCAAGTTTTTGACCTTGACTTATTTGGCTATTTGGTACAAAAACTATTTTGTAACTCCAAAATTGTGACAACAGCAACATGACACAAAGCTCAGAAAAAATAATTTCCTGTCACAGTTGCTTTCCCCCCC
>NW_020799143.1:18983816-19031634 GCF_003259725.1 Athene cunicularia | reverse complement strand
CCTCACAGAAAGGGACTCTTAAGTCTTACATCAGAAGCACTTGCTGGAGTAGAAACCCAACAGTCAACCTTTTTGTCTTCTCTTCCACAGAAGTCACATTACTGCTATCATCTCTTCATAGATAATCCTCTGTTACCCTATAGAAGACCTTCTGAGATCTGGCAATAATTATGACTCTAGCAACACCTGATCTTTGCTTCAGGAGGTAAACAGCTATCTTTCTGATCCTACTTGCTCCAGAAAATAAATACCATGTGAACTTCAACACATTCCAGTAACTTTCCTTTATGTGCAAACGGGAATATCAGAACACATCCCTGCATGAAGTTTAGATGAAGTCAGAGTTGTTTCCCCCCCCGTTAAAAAACAAAACCCCAAGCTACATAAGAGGAGAAAATCTACAGCTTCACTGAAACAATCCACATGACCCTCCTTTGTAGATAGACCAGATGGGAACACCCTTACTAATTGTTAACCTGCTATTTCCTGGGCTCTAATCATTGCAAACACCCTTACCTCATTAGCCTTCTTAACAAGAGGCTCTGACAGGTAAAACTGAGCCATGTAGTCTGTACCAAACTTCTTTCTACTTTAAATGAGTAAGAAAGCCAATTGCCTTTCTTATGCTTGAATCTGCTTTCCCACAGTAGTGAAACGGGCAGGGGTAATTAAATAGCCCAGGTTAGCCTCAGATTTCTGTATTCATAAGGCATATATACCTCTCTGTTATATGCAACCTTCCTTTAACTGGAACTAGTGATGTAGTTGGAAGCATAATGTACAGTGTAAAAGAAATTCATTGCAAATACTTTTCAGTCACAGATTTTATGAATAAAAGCAAACATATTTTAAGTAAAGATTTTTTTTTTTTTTTTTACAATGTTTTTGACCTTTAAAAGTGACAGACAACTGATTTATCATTTAGTGTTCTCAGGTACTGATTAGTTAGAAATATATGTTAGTTTATAACTGTGGTGTATCTTTAATACAAAGATATATTAACAAATATTAAAGGCAGAATGCTTTAGCAGGACAGATGTAGAAAAAAATTATCAATATATTAGTTGATGGGTCATAATAATTTCCCAGTTCCTGGAGTTGGACAGGAGGTGAGAATTTACTGTTGGCAGAGAAGATATCGAGTAGTCCTTCAGTCTTCCCTTATTTCACCAGAACTGCAACAACAAAATACATTGGTGCAGTTAAACTATATCTTTGGATGTTCCAGGTTTAATGCAAAGAGCCAGTTCATGGTTTTGTGTATTTCAGCAGGCTAAGAACAGACAGGGCATAAAGGTGGTATCAGATATTGTTTTGTTCAATTGTTTTACTGAATTAAAAGTCTTTCTCTGATGGGAAGGATTCCTATTCCCAAGCTATCCACAGTTATAAACTATTCAAGGTTTTCCTCTAAAACACTGAATTAGGTTTGAATCTTACAATAGTTGACTTCAATGGAATTCCTTTGTCATATGGTCTAAACTCAGTCAGTACGAATTCAGATGTAGTTTTATAGGTTTTCAAAGTTTTCTGTATATTAAAATAAATGGGAACATGCCATTCAAAATTTACTACAAGTGTGACAAAACAGTAAAATAAACAGCTTTTTCATCTAGGTACATCTTTCAAAATTGATAGCTTCAGCGATCAATACTAGTTTCTGTTTATGTTGTGTGCTGCTTGACCAGATACTACTGTAATAGAGTTTGCACTGGAAGAACAGCGGAAGGTCAAAAACTGAATTAGATGATACAGTTTAGGAAAAGAGCTCAAAATGGCTCAGAAGAACCTTTCCTGTTGAATAGAATGTTCTTGATTGTCTGAGATTAAGTCAGTATTAATTCCCAAGATAAACTATAAAAAATGGCATTGTACAGGAATTTCTTCCAGTGAATGACAAGAAAAAAGCCAAACTAAAATATTTAAACACGTTTCTCATTTTAATCAGGGAATTTAGCTTCGCCTCTAGTGAAGGAGTGTATTTTGAACCACAACCGCTGAAAGCTCAAAAGAGTTAATAAAAAGCAGCTTTTAGTATCCTAAAACATCTGCAAACCCTGTGACACAGGCCAAGATCTGTTGTACAGGTCAAGCAGCTGATCCTCAAGAGGCCACGAAGATCCATACTGCCTTTGGAGAAATGATAGCAGTTAACCCATACTCAGCTGCTGCGGTAGAGAACCTGGCCTCAGGTGACTCATTAGAGTTATTGTACCTGTTTCTTTTCCATTTATTGTGTTTTCAAGATATGGTAACACATACACACATGAAAATTTATCCCAAACTGATACTAACTGTAACAACAGGCTGCAAATTTTCACTCATTAGCTATGTGAATATAGAAAAAACCCAAAGCGTATTTTCCATATTGTAGATCCCAAGATTTAAACTATCTAAAAAAAAAATATTTTTGGATCTCCACTGTAAGAGCTTCAGTGATAAGGCTCTAGCACTCATGCCATACCATACCATAAAATAACTTTCTGAGACTTCTCAAGGACAGAAAAACATCATAGATAAAATCCTTCTTTTGAAGACAGAAAATATATTCAAATTTTTTGCATTTTTAAAAATATAAAATTTGGCTTTCAATCATTCTTTTATTTTCTTTCTGCTTAAAAAAAAAAAAAAATGTGGCCTCCTGTAAATGCAATTCCCCGCCCAGCACTGATTTTAGGTTAAATATGATTTCAAAGCCACAAATGACTTAAAAATGGCAGATGTTTTCTCCTCCCCTTCCCCCCTCAAATCCACAGAAAACTGTTTCTGAATTTTGCATCTTTCTGTTATTTACAATTTCAGTGTTGCCTGTAAAAAACAGATTCAGAGGTACACACATACTAATTTCTGACTGTATTTGAATTCCCTGTATTAGAGATTTGTCTCTGCTACTCAATGGTGCCCCTTCTCCTGCCCTCAAAGGGTACTTATTGCTCTGTCTTGTCTATGCTGCTAAAGTAATGATGATCGACTTTTGTTGTTGTTTAACTCCCAAAATTCATGTTTTGGAAACAAATGGCTGAAGCCATTTCTTTCTGATCTTCCTGTGGTGAAGTCCTCCAAATAGGAAGCAGGATCATCAAGCATTGCAGTATTTACCTCTCCCATCCCGCTCCTTCTAATCCCGCTTGGTGACCCCCAAGTGCACATTAGGATTGAAAAGCAGAAATTAAATGAGCTGATAGGGAGAGGAAAGCAAGCAGGAAGGCAAGAGTAATGCTCCTTCAGTTGAAATATTGCTGACTGGTGAGAGATTTGCAGCAATGTCAGTGACTTCTGTGGGTCTTGTAGGATCTTTAAAGGTTTTCAGGGCTCGGGGCAGGTGCCCACCTACCAATATAGCTATCAGAAACTGTAAGAATTTCAGAGAAGAGTTTCTTCATTATCTTCTCACGCTGGCAATTTGAAGAAATATAGATTGGACTTTTGGATTATTTACTCTCAAAATTCTTTAATCATGGTGTCTCTACATACTTGCTACTATATTCAGTAGATCCACCAGCATACTCACAAAGACAAATGATCAAAAAAAGGCTAAATGATCTACAGAAAGCACTCTTGCACTAATACATATGTCTCCTAAAAGCTTATTATCTGAAAAGTCAAAATTTAAATGAAGCATGAGATGGAGTTAGAATGAATAAAATGAAGAGAAGAAGACAAAAATACACAGAGAAGTGTTGTGATCATACTGTCTACAGTTTCAACAATTTCAGTGGCTTAGTTTTTAAGTTACTTTATTCCAGTTTTAGAAGTGATTTGATACCTTTGTGATAAATTGTACTGACTGTAAGTTTAGCTTCTCAAATAAGACCGACCAGGTACTTTATGAGTACTGGTGGAGAAGGGCAGATTAACCTTGATTTTTTCTGTGTAATATTGTCTATATATAATGCTGAAAAGAGATGATAGCTGGAGGTGCCACAAAATGTAGGGACTTTTTGCCTCTCCCCTTAAACAAATCCCAGTGGTTGTTGTCATTCTTTATGTGGAAACTACTGTTTTGTTGCCAGTCAAGATTAAGATGTAACCCTCACTTTGGAGACAAAATTCTTTCTACACTCCTTAGAGAGCTCACCAGCTTTTAAGTGCCGTGCAATGCAAGATGAATATGTAACATGGATAAAGTGAAAAGCCATGGTGAAATAGGTATAGCCAGGGGAAAACACTCCAAACAACTGGGCTGTCTGCTGGACTGAAACTGCTTCTCCAGAGAAACTGTCTTTTTGAATTTTCTGAATGACAGCAGTTCTTATACCTGCATGGGCTACATCTCTTCTAGTTTCAAAAGCTGTCTAAATAACAAACAATAATACATTTCTAGTGTCAATTTGCAAGTAATGTGGACATTCAAAAACAGAAGGAAGTTGAGAACACTAAAATGTAATGATGTTTCAAACCGAAGATTTTATCATCACCTCTAAATATTAACAACTCTAAATTAATATTTCTGTAAGGTTTTGTGTGTTATTGAGGTAGGTTTTTAAATGTGCTTTCATTTTGTTACCAGAAAATTAAAGACTTTCCTTAGGCTGGTGGGAATCAAAGTTACCTCTGCCTTTCTTTAAGAAATTCAGCAGATGAATTATCCATGAATAAGCACAGACTCTACCTATTAAAATTTCATACTAAGACATTTTTTAACTAATTCTCTAAATACCCAAGAATTTGCTAAGACAGATGGAGTTATGTTCTATTCTTTCAGCTACATTTTCCAGTATGTCATACTACACTTTCCTTTGAGTTTTGATGTAGGTTAGAGCTTCATTAGAGTGTATATATATTATCCTACTTAGTAGGATTATTAGTATAATTAGCATTGCTGGTGTGTTGCTATCACTAAGCAATGGTGTCTGAACAGAAGTCTGGGAATTTGTTTCTCATTTTGATATGTGCTGACACCAGATGAATTTACACAAAGTTCTTAATCCTCACTACAGGGGAAATTTCTTAATTCATCCTTTTGATTATCACTTAATATTGCTGGAAGTTGACATTCTGCTCTTAGTTGGCTGGAGAAAAAAGCAATAGGATCAGATTGTAACAATACAAAAAAAAATAATTCCTGAAAATTGTCACTTGCTTTATTATATTGGCACTGAAGTTAATTTAGTGCCAATTTCTCACTGAGGACTTCTGCAGTCAGGATTGCAAGCCACAGTACTGGTCTTGATTGTGGTCTGGGAAGCAATATTACTTTAGTAAAATGTTACATAATTCTAAAAATTGGTTGCTTTATCCCATATTATAAAAAGCAATGTGTATTAACAAAGCACTTTTAATCTCACAAGTTAAAGATGAGTCATCCATGAAAATAGCTGAGTAAATGAAACAGTATGTGTTTCTTTATGTACTATCCTAAACAACAGATATATCCTTATTTGTGCAAGTCTATACTTATGAATTGCCTGATTATTATTTTAATGATTACTGAAAAGACTCCATAATTTATACTTTTATGTTGATACCCAATGAAAAATTTAATCTGAGGAATGTTTTGAGGAATTTGAAAATATTCCATACAAACTGATCCTAAGGAAAAGAAGGGGAAAAAAAGAGTTGTTTCAGCCTAAAACACAGGGACATAGTGCTACAACATGACATAATATAAATGAGTCATGCGTGGTTAAGTGACAGCCCATAAAGAATCTAGAATCATAGAATAATTTAGGTTCCAAGGGTCTTAAGGTTGTCATCTGGTCCAGTGCTTTGCTCAAAGCAGGAACAACTTAGACCAGGTTGCTCAGGGCCTTGTTCAGTTGCATTTTGAATATCTGCAAGGATGGAGACTCATTTATTTGATTTACAAGGGTGGAAATAAAATTCCTTTTATTTAAGTAGGAGACTTGCTGTGTAAACCTTCATCATTGACATGAAATTTAAAAATAACCAGCAGGATTTACATTGGTTTTCACTTGCCTTTGGAATTCACAGTAAGTACGTCAGATTTTCAGTCTCAAATTAGAGGCAAATTTCAAATGAACATTACATTCTTTTTCTATGACATTAAAAAATAAGAAAGAACAATGGCTGATGTTGTGAACATGAACGTTTGCACAGACATTTTGTACAGTTTTTCTTTACAAAGTTTGTAAAGGGATTTTCCAGGATAATTACATATTTTAGTGACATGGTCAGATTAATTAAGCACTTACACATAAGTAACTGTACATAACAAAGCAACAAATTTGACTACATGAAAAAACTTTGAGAAGGTCATAATCAGTGTCATGAGAAGGCTGATAAATTTGAAGGCAGACTTATAACTGATGACAATTCATAATAATAACCATCCTTCCCCACCTTTCCTCCCCACAGTGAGGCTCTGGCAGACTGTACACAAGGTACCTCATTTTATCCTGGTGTCATTTAAATCACCTTTACAAAATTCCCACTATCATGAGCTTGGCTCTGACATTTTCAACATTGATAAACTGTTGATTTTGTGGACTACACAACTGAAGTTTCTAAACCACCAGTGCAACATCCTTAATTTCTTATTCAACTATTGTACATTACCAGTATCTTTGACAAATTATCTCTCTTTCAGAAGTTCTTAAAAAATTTAAATATATAAGAAGATTTTGAGTAAATTAGTTCTTGAAATGTGACAAACAGAAACAAGGGAATACTGTCTTCCCACATATAGCCTTGTTTGGCAGAAGCTTTCACAGTAAATCCTTCCATGCCAGCCCCAAACTATACACTGAACTTGAGAGTATTTTTTTGCAAGGGATATACTAGGTCACTGTTCCTGGCTAGCTGAGCTTTTGCTTAGGAGTTACAAAATAAGAGGAAACATAATATATGGAGAGAGCAGTGGGCTATTTCATGTACAGAATTCTCTTTCTAACAATAAGTGCAAAAATCTTTGATTTAATCAGCAACTGGTCCCCAAGGGAAACTTCATCTTGAAACTGCCAGGAGTAGTGCTTTTTATCACTTCTACAGGTTTCAACTATTCTAATTGCAGTATGAAAATTCTTATTTTTCATTGTAATCTTCAAATATATCTATCAGAACTTTTGTCCTCAGTGAAGTCTTGTAGCTATGCGCAGCAGTTTAAATAAAACAATAACTTAGGCATATTTATTTTTTCTTCCACTTCTCTCAAAATATAATAAATACCTATTTCAATTTACCTGTTGAAGCTTTTTGATGTTTTCTTATATTTTTTTAGTTCCTTTCTATTTCTACCTTTTTCAGTATACTTTAGCTGTTCAGTAAGGTAACACATCAACACATCTACAAGTTTCAGTGAGAATTTTTATACTGTAAACTTAAAATTGAATTTCATCTGACACATTTACTTTGACAAAAAAAAAAAAAAAAAAAAATCTTTGTGTAAAGTTTATCTTTACCTAAGCCATTGCTAGGTTTTAATACACATGATATCAAGTAAGTGTTAATAACTTCAGTAGAATTCAGCCATGATAATTTTTATGCCAGCACTTTTATTATTTCTCTCAGATAACTGGGCAGTTAATTATAAAAGTGTTTGAATCTGATGACCTTTCTTGTAAAGTCATTTTTTATGGTAAAACTTTTTTTCTCCAGTGAAATAATGTTTTGATGCTTCATTTTACATCAAAGAATAATTTCTTATTTGTTAAGAGTAACTTTTGTTACTTGTTTTCTTAAAGCTTTGGAGGCAGGATTCAAAACTGATTTATACCCAAATGTATGTGTTAAAAATATCCTTTAATGACTATACATTAGAATCACACTTTTATTATTTTATCTGGCATTTAAAATAAAAGCTGATAATCAAAATATTAATCACCACTTTCTCTTCATAATCTAGTTGTGTTTAAATTGACAAAAAGTTGTTAGCCTGATTTTTTAATATTCCTTGCAATTTTGTTATTAGTAAGAAATAAATAAAACTTTCAAATGTTAAAAAAGCTAAGTCCCATCTCCTTTTTTGTATTCTTTTCTCATAAATTCTACCAAACAGATGTATATGCTTGTTGTCAGCTGTATTTTTCACTGTATAACTGTCTCTTGCCAGTTTTTCAGCATGTTGTTAGACATGATTTATTGTGTGCTGTCAGTCCTGTAGTTTCTTTTCAAAGAAGCAAATTTGACTACCATTCCTGAATGAAGAAGTCATCCAAAGAATAGTCAGAAGAGCAGAGAACTTAAATGACGATCTGTAACTTGATGTTTACTCAGTCTCTCAGTTTTCCATTGCTGGACATTTTAGATGCGGGAAAGGAGAAAAAAAAAAAAAAAAAAAAAAAAAAAAAAAAAAAAAAAAGAACATATTACTGTACTCCATTCCCATGGGAGAAATAATCACACATTTATAAAAATACGCCCATATTCTATAGACTTTCAAATAAAAAGCTGCATATTTCTCTGTGGTTTTTAACGTCCTTTATTACACTGAAGGTTAATCTCCTTGGGCTGAGTTATTGGCCAATTAGCTCATCATAAAACTGTTCACAAGAGATAATACATGGACAGTGAATAAATCTTAAAGACAGTATTCACCATCACTTCATAAATCCAGATCATGCAGAATTAATCCTCATAATCCAGCTACCCATTAACACATCTGCAATGGAAAATTGTGTTCCTTTCACACATACACATTTACACATCTCCAACAAGCTGGTGTAACTCAGTCATGTAGACAGTGATTAATACTGGAATGATGATTTACAACAGGAAGAGAATATAATAAATATATTTTAAAAATCCACTTACTTCAAAAACCTCCAGTCCTCACTTCAAGAATTTATCAGCTGTGTCTATAAAGATACACGATGCTGTACAAAGTCCATTTTCTCTTCAATGTTTTTCAATAGTTGGTATTCAGCAAAGCCAATCCACTCCAAATAGTTCCAAATAATACTCTAGTGTAAAATAGCTATGCTCTGCTATACACATTACCTTATGAAAGAGAATCAGTAGGCATCAACATTTATAAGTTTTTAACATTGTACTTTCAAACTGTACATTGTAGACTTGCTTTGTGTGTGACATATTCTACTGCTATTGTCAGAAACATGTGGATCTCAAGATGAAAGCAGCAATAAGCAATACAAATGTCACTTTGACACTTCAAAATGTTTGTGATTATGTTTTAGAGAAGTTTCTGGCTTTGTAAAATCTACTAATGTTTTATCAAATTAATTTAACATTGATGAATGCTATTTTCTCCCTTTCTTCTTCAAGTAAGTTCACAAGGGCTTTTCAAACCTCAACACTCCTATCTCCTTCTGAAGGTACCCAGATACATGTCACTCTACTAGTCTTCCGATAGCAAGGACAAAATTAATAACAGTGTTTTGACACACATTGTCACTTGTTCTTAATACCTTATTTTATTAATTCATGCCATATTGCCTAACAGTTTGGACAACACAGCTTGCATTAAGTCTGAGCACTGCTAATGTACCAAAAGAAAATAAAAGTTAACCTGAGATGAAGATTCATCCAGGCATTGTCAAATATCCAGTACAGTGGGTGTTACTGTCCATGGAGAATCTATCCTGAAATTTTCCACCTACAATAACCTGTCTTTGTTCAGAGCCCTAATCATCATTAATCATTCAGAGTAAAATATCACTGCCTGCATTCTGAAACTGGGGTAGCTAATTTAGCTAGCCTGTGGTAAAAATAATAATGATAATAAAATGACTGAAAAAAAGTTAATTTGGACATCCTGGATTTGGGCAATGGGTGTCCTTTGCTCCAGGAAAATAAATATTTGTAATTCTGATGAATAATAGCACTGAAATTTTGCCTAACTTTTAGCTTCTGAAAAATTCTGGTTTTGTCAGGGATGTAGTGGTTTGGTTGATAAATTTGTCAGAGCTTTACCTCCTCAGTTGGAACTGTGAGGCCTAAGAGGTTGCCTCTCATCTTCCAGGGTTGCACTTGTGTGTCAGATGAGTCCAGAGCCACAGAATCCTGACATATTAACAGGCTGAGCATAGCAGAATGTATTTCCATACATTATTTTTTCCTATATATAGGCTCTAAATAGGAAGAGCAGGATTCACATGAAACAATCAACTCAGTAAATCCAAGCTACACTGGGATATGCATGAACTAACCATTAAAAAACAGATGAAGTGAAGTTTATAATAAAATGAGCCTATCTCTTGGATTTCAGCATCATCCTTGTGATATTCCTGCTCTGAGTTGGGAGGCACAACCTGCCACCCTTGCCTTGAGTTATGATTCTCAGCTAGCCCTTCCTCCTAAAACAAATGCAGAAGAGATAGTGGCCATACCTCCTTTTTATATACAAAGGTTCAGTAAACAGAACATTTAATTTGTTCCTACAAAATGTGGGTGTAATTCTGTCTAAAAGAAGCTCAACATACAGTTGTCACATTTTATAAAGAGAACACGTAATTCCTTTATTTTGAAACCGTTTCAGCATTAAAAAATAAAAGATTTATTTGGACATGGGAGGAAAAGCAATCCATTCTATAATTTATTCATTAGATTCAATCACTCAATGTTATATGCTCCAAAGAACAGTTAGTTTTTTCATTATTAAATACCATAATATATTACTGTGTGTTAATATGTCAGTTCACTTTGAGAAATGCCAAACATCCTGAAGTCAGTGGATTTTTGACCATTGACTTTGAAAGGAGTCAAGATTTTATGGAAAGCTCTAACCTGCAGAAGATAGTCACAAGCAAAGGAGAAATCCGGTTGCTTGCTCCACTTCTGACAGTTGAAGATTACATCAACTGGTGTAGAATTAATTTTCTTAGATGAGTCCAAGAATACTTTATCCCTATCATCCCAAGGAAAGTAAGTCAGTGAAAAGAATTTTGAAAGGGAAAAATTAGGTGAACAAATAGCACTGCTATGAAGTTTCTGTTAAGGCAGACATAAATTAGTTTTATCACTTAGCCAAGGTGCTTTCTTCCAAGAATCTATGGTCTCTGCTGAAAACAAAACAAAACAACTTTCATCCTTTTTAATTTGTTTTTGGATTCTAAATCCTGCATAACTTTCCTGCACAAAAAACAGCCTGACTTGATATATTTAAAAGGTCCTGTCAGATCTGATACTGTTGTTTTAAAAGCTTCCAGAGATTTTTTTTGAAGTTTTATGAAGATAACTTAAAAGACTGCCAGCAACAAGCTAATGAGCTTCATTCATGTAATCCTAGGAAATGAAAAGAAGCTGAAGTATATTTTCATGAGCATCAAGTACAGTATCCAACTGAACATATGCAATCTCAATGGCTTTGGCAAAATTAAATTAAAAATATGCATGACCAAAGTGACTCAAGTAGTAAGTATGTCACAAATGCAAGAGAAATGGGTTTTTTGGTATGCAGGGAAAAGAAAGCTTACAAACAGATGATTGACTAGAGGCTGCAGCTTGGCAAAGTACACAGCTCGTTGCACTGACAAGTTTTCTGATGTATGTCTACTTTATTTTGTAAATTGTTACAGAAGGAAGAAGGGAGAAAAGCTGAACTTGCATTTTCAGAGGTGTAATAATGAGTTTCTGAAGACACAAAACTGTGAGAGATTATTAAGCTTTCACTGAACTCTTTCGTATAACTTGTGCACACGTGTTACTTTCCCTTTGGAGAACATGGTCAGATCTACCTCCAGTTTGACTATGCATTTTTACCTTCATGTTAGTGAAATTATATTGACCTAATCTGCTGAATATCTGATCTATGGTGTGTATCTGCATATATGGTGGTATTTTAGGAAATAAGCACCTGTAAATCTGGTGCTTCCAATCTCGCTTTTTGGTTTGGTTTTTTTTGTTTTTTTTTTACCTCTCCATATTGACTTCTGTTTTCTGAAAGCGCATGTTCACAATCAATAGTATCGCTGATCTGACAGACCTCACTTTAAAGCAATGTATTCCTGTGGTTCATTCTTGCAAAACTTGGAGTTTTCTTCCACTGAAAAACTCCATTTATACAAAGGTATTGATAGGACATGGATTTTCATAGGTCGAGAATAAGAATAGTGCCTTAAGATTTTTCTCCTATCTTTACATATTTTAATAAATGAATTTTGTGCAAAATACTACTGCTTGCACAAAATGCCAATGAGACTGTGAAAAAAATAGGAATCATTCCCCAGACCTATCCTAGTGCTTTTCACATACATCCATGGACAATATATTTCACTTTACCAGAGATAACATACAACCATAACTTAATACAGACAGTGAAACAATCCATGCTGTGAGTTCTAAAGGCTGCTGTATAAAGAATAAGGTACATGTTGAGATTCTGTGCAAAAGCATATTTACTTTCTCCAGAGAAATATATTGCAGGAAAAAAAAAAAAAAAAAAAAAAAAAAAAAAAAAAAAAGTTTTCAGGGCAACATTGTGTAGTTTACAGGATGAAAAAGCAAAAAGGATGGACAAAATAAATTCATACCAGTCTGAACTGAAATACTGACAGTAAAAATATCTCAAACTTGCTGCTAAAATCAAGAAAAACTGCTTTTTTTTCATAACAAAGGAAAAACCAAATACTTGAAACAAAGGACAAGTGTTTGCAAAGGCTGGAAATAAACTAAATAAGTGTCTCTGTTCACAAGACAGTCTTTAAGAACAAACTGTGAGCAAAGAGGTACACAGATTTGTCTGCTACAAGATGCCTCCCGTGGTAACATCTGACAGCTGTCTTCAAGAGAAGGGACATTTGTAATGAAGTAGAGCTTTAGGCCAGGTCCTCTATAATGCCAGTCTAATGAGTGCAGGGAGGTGGTAAGATGGCATGAAAATAATGGAAGTACCCACTCAAAAGTCTGTGGAACCACTCTGTAGTCTACACCTTGCACTGTTAGCCTACTGAATGGCACCAGTTAGCTGCTGGCATTTTGTTTGAGGAAAAAGAGAAATTAGGAATACTTGCACTGATGACAAGGTTACTGGTGCTTTATATACATAGAGGAAAAAAAGCAACAGAGATACAGGAAACTGAGGGTTGCCACTTCACAAGATAATTTCTGTATGTATCTTTGATGGAAAGGGTGCTGTCTTCCAGGAAGATTAATTCAGCATCCTCTGAGGACATTGCCACACACTGTAGAGGAGTGGGTGATACTTTCTGAATGTTAGCCTGAGGTTGTCTTTAATTTTTGCTTTTCATTAAGGTGTTTTTTTTTTTTTTCAATTAATTCCAAATCTCCTGTTTTAATTAATGGATTGCTATCAGTATCAAAGCTAGATATGTTAAAGCTTTCCCATGTAAGTGATTATGATACTGCAGTCACAGTAGTATGAAATTTGAACAGGTAAGATAATGACCAAATTTCTCTTGCCTACCCCCAACCTATATCCTGGGAGAAACAGAATGAAAAACATGTAATGCCTTGATACTGAGCAAGCAGTATTCAGTGACAGCTAAAATGCTGGTGAGTTATCAATACTGATTTGGTCACAAATCTAAAGCACAGAACCATATGGGATACTACGAGAAAAATTAACTCGATCCCAGCCAGACCCAGTACAATGGGGGGAAAAAAAAAAAAAAAAAAAAAAAAAGAAGATATGTAGGCCTCCATTAAAAATTACCCGTGTGGCAAAATAATTGTCCAATTTAGACAGACAAAAAATAATTTAAAAACAAAACCAAAAAACATTCTGAGAGAATCAGTTTATATAGGTTGAAACGAAGCCCTGTGAAGTTTGGTTTGCTTCCTCCTTCCTCTTGTCTTCTTTGGAGGCTAGATAACTTTCACTTTTGATTTAATTGTTTGGAACATAACAGCATGATAAAAGTTTTTTTATGGAAATTTCTCACAGCAACACAATCAATCATATTTCCAACTCATTCACTGTCTTGAGCCCCTGAGCCTCAAAGACTTCTTTTCTATGGAGCTTACTTGTTAATTTAGCACTGATCAAAGGCTAAAACATTTATCATGCTTATTAGTGAATAAACCTAGCAGCAGGTATCCCAAGTGAGGAAGCAAATCCTCATTTCCTGCAAGAATGAATTGGAAATTATCCAAAGTGCTTGCAAACATTTTTCAGAAGTGACGAATTGTCAAAAAGAAAGCAGCTGCTAGATGTGTCAGCTCTAGGGTTAGGAGGAATGAAAAAAAAAAAAAAAAAAGAAGAAAAAAAAACATCTTGCAAAGGTATCCTCAGAATACCCCATGGGGATATTCTACAGTTTCATTTACTGTAATTGCTTCTGAAATCCTGTATCAGCTGACCCTAGAACCAAGTTACAAAGTAACTGTACAAACTATTGTTATTAATGTACAGATAAATGGGAAATTCTTTATAATTGCTTCTCTAGAGCCTCAATCTTTTCTCATGCCTAAAAATGCATGTTGACATGTTGGAGAGGGTTCTCTGAAGCATCATCTGTACAAATCTACTTCGATGTGACCTCAGGAGAAGTAGTAAACCCTGGTGCATGTGGACTTAACCTTTCTAATATGTAGCAGAGTAAAACAAGGACTGCGTTGTGCTCAAGTTCACCACTGGAGAAGTTCTGACCCAGCTGCAAGTAGCGTAATCTGGCTACAAAACTTTCTTGGAAACTGACAATCCCGCCAACAGTTTTTGCTTTGTTCCACTTGATACTCAAAGCTGTTATTCCATGTCTTCTTCACTGGTCTCTCTCTTGTCTTGCTTGTTATCACCTCACCTAGGCACACAGTCTGATCTTGCTTCATCTTCCACCCTCTTATGCTACTGCAAGCAGACCACCTTTGGCTCACCTTTGGCTCTCTCTCGTTGAAAGTTGTGGGCTTCTAAATATGTCAGTGTTCTCTCCCTCTGCAGTTATCCTTCAGACTTCAGTGCTGTGATTTAACTAACTACATATCCATTTTGATATGTTTGTCAGGAGAGCAAAGGACGTGGAATGATTGCAATATTTACCTGTAAAATTTACTAGTACACTTCTGCTTTACCATAAAAGTATGTTACTGTACACATACATTTTCAGCGGCTCTATCTGCTGCACTTATGTACTGTTCAACAGAAGAGCAGACCACCCAACAGTATTTAGAAAACAAGACAGACATATGTACACATGTATGTATTGCATAAGAAAGTTAGCCTACAGAGGAACCAGTAGGTGTTCTGGTTTCATATAGTAGTTCTTGTTAAAGTGGGTTTGTGTATTGACATTTTTTTTCTGTGTATTGATTTTGTGTATATGATAATAAGTGTATTATAAATTGTAAAACTCTGTAAGAAACTCAGTACAGTATAATGACTAACACAGATAGACCTTTAAGTGGTCTAATATAGACCTTATTACTAGTGGATTACTTATGGAACTTTTGGAAATTTTCTTTTCACCTTGTTTTCTTCTTTGCAATATGAGTCCAGCAGTGTTCTGTGCACAAGCTCACTCATGCAAGATGCTTCTGTCTCTCAATCTCCAGTGAGAGTTTGCTCTGGGCAAATTTTCAGTTTAGAACTGACAGATGTGAAAGATCCTTGTTGTTGTCCGTGTTGCCCAGTATCCCCAACAGCAGAAACTTTCACTGTTTAAACATTCTGTGTTAATTCAAGGTTGGGTTTTTTGTTTGTGTTTTTTTAGTTTTTTTTTTTTTTTTTTTTGGGGGGGGTGTG
Organism: Athene cunicularia; assembly: GCF_003259725.1. Lineage (NCBI taxonomy): Eukaryota > Metazoa > Chordata > Aves > Strigiformes > Strigidae > Athene > Athene cunicularia. The sequence continues at coordinate 19,016,078 of NW_020799143.1, read as the reverse complement.
GGGGTTTTTTTGTTTGTTTTGGTTTTGGGTTTGGTTTTGGGTTTTTTGTGAGAATATAGTTATTTTATATGATAAATATTAGAATGCCATAGAAATTAGATTATGAGTGTCCCTCCCTCAGTAAACCATCCATAACCAAGCTGTCTCATATTTGTGGTTATTTTACTTTTCTCTTAGTATCCGGTGCCTATTTTGATGCCAAAGTGAGGGTCAGGGAAAACACATGAGTTTCAGTTTTTGCACTGAATATCCCACATAGTCCTGAGCAGCAAGTATGTCCAGGAATAGTGTATGTGGATACAAAAGCTATGATATATTAAGTTTAAGAGTAGGATTTAAATGGCAAATTTCTCAATGTCTGCACATCAGCAAAAGTTCATGGGCTTAACTATGGACTTTCAGTTATTACAAGAAGAAGGAGTCCTAATTATGCAGACAAACATGACAGCTGAAGAAAAAGCCATGTAAAGACTAATTTAAAACACATGGAATTTCCTCTTTCTTATACAGTGGATCTTAACAATTATATGTCCCCACGCTGAAGAGAAGCATGGTTGTAATTTGAAGACTTTGTGCTTTGTATTCTATTTTATATTCTCTTGAAGGGAAAACAAGAAGTCACATGGAACGAAATCAAGTCTCCCACTTCCTCTACTGTTATCAGAATTCCTCCCTGGGAAGGATCCTCTAAGAAATGCAGATCATCTGATTTAAAATATGAGAGGTAACAGCCTTTTACTCCAAAAGAAAAAAACCCAACCCCAAAGTTGAGAAATCACGTTCCCTTCTCACACTGTATTTTTACTGTCACCTATATCATTACAAATTGCAATATTAGCTATTTGAAGCTAAAAATAAAAATAATTAATGTCTGAAAAATAGTACAATTAATATTAATTCCATAAAATACTGCATTTTTGGATTTATTGAAACTGACATAACATTTGTTATGTGTTAGAGTCCAGACAAGCAGTCTGACGGTAGGTTGGGAACTGGCTGACAGGCCACACCCAAAGGGTGGTAGGAAACAGCTCCTTTTCCAGGTGGTAACCTGTCACAAGTGGGATTCTCCAGGGATCAATATTGGCCCAATACAGTTTAATATCTTCGTAAGTGATGGGATCAGGTGTACCCTGATGAAGTTTGCCAATGATACCAAACTGAATGGGGAAGTGGACAGTTTGGAAGGGAGAACTATGGTGCAGGAACACCTGGATAGGCTGGAAGAGTGGGTTAACAAGAACCTTATGAAGTTCAACAAAGACAAGTGTAAGGTCTTGCACCTGGGAAAACAGAATCCAGGAGTGCAGCACAGGCTGGGATCTACCTGGCTAGGGAGCAGCTCTGTGGAAAAGGACGGGGGTTGCTGGTAGACAACAAGCTCAATATGAGTGAACAGTGCTGCATGCTGGGTTGCATCAACCAGAGCATCACCAGTAGAGATAAAGAAGTCATTATCCCCTTCTACTCAGTGCTTGATAGGTCACACCTGGAATTCTGTGTTCAGTTTGATCCCCACTGTACAAAAAAGATGTGGACAGGCTGGAGAGGGTCCAAAGAAGGGACACAAAGGTGATCGGAGGACTGGGAAGCCTGCTTTATGAGGAAAAGCTGAGAGAACTGGGTTTGTTCAGCCTTGAGAAAAGAAGGTTTAGGGGAGACCTTATCACCATGTTCCTTTTTTTTAAAGGGTGGTTACAAAGAAGATGGAGACTCCCTTTTTGCAAGGAATCAAATGGAAAAGATGAGGGTTAATGGGCACATGTCACTCCTGGGGAGATTTAAACTGGACACAGAGGGAAATCTTTCACAATAAGAACAATCAGCTACTGGAATACTTTCCCCAGGGAAGTGGTGGATTTCCTAACATTGGACACCTTTAAGATTCAGCTGGACAGGGTGCTGGACCATCTTGTCGAGATTGTGCTTTTGTCAAAAAAGGTTGGACCAGATGATCCTTGAGATTTCTTCAATCTGGTATTCTATGATTTTATGGTTCATTCCCTCTATTTTTTAAAAATCAGATAACTTTGTCCAAAACTAAGACAGAAATCCTGCAGTAACTTAAATAACTCTTTATTTTCAAGAGGAATATGAAAATTTGGAGATGACTAATGCCTATGTAGGGTCAGAACAAGTTCAAATAATTCTTTACTTTTATTGAGCATTTTTTGAGTATGAACAGAGGCAGAGCAGAGATACTTCAGTACTGTAAGCCAAGTAGTTTACATACTTCTTTTAAGTTTATGAGATGAATATACAACATTTCTGATATTTTTACTTAAATGTATATTGAAATGTTATTGTTGTTACGGTCGGCTAAACAAATAAAGATGTGAAAATATGCATTTTGACAGTTTAACGGAACAAAAAATGCAAACTTGACAGTAAGCACTATTCAATTGTGAAATAATGTCCCTTGGGAAATGGTGGAACAAAGCTCCATCTCTAGGACTATTTACAATTCTACTACACAAAGCATTGGAAAATATACCATGGGGAGCAATCTTTTACTGACAGCAGCCTGGACTAATGTGCCATTCCCTTCCTGTAACTGCGAATAATGTGTTTCAGTTACTCAGTCTTAAATTCTGCTTTGGATCTCCCATAATCTACTATAGATTTGATCTCATTTTAACAATCAAGAATATGGACTCTGAAAACAAGGATTTGTATAGTAACATGAATAATAAATAATTTATACAATACTAAACTATAACACTGTCAAATGTACTAAACTTTATCCATGCCCATCAAACATGGTTCATGTGTATTTGAATATGGTAAGAGTCATCCATATAGCATTTTCCTCCTTTCAGCGAGTACCAGGGGCTACCAATTAAAACCAGTGTGACAACCAAGCATTGTACTGTGGCCATCTGGACAGGCCAAGGGCACTCAACTTACCTGACCCCCAAGGCAGGATGGTGGGCACTCATCTGAGAGCAAAAGCTGCAGCTTTGGCTGGGGGTTCTGCACCATCTACCCCAGCAGTGGCCGATGCCTCCACCCAGAGGGGGCTGCTGAAGGGAGAGGTTGCAGGGCAGACCTCAGACTGCAGGAAGGGCCTAGGCCTTTCTCCTGGGGCAGGGACGGGCAGCAAACCTGCCTGCAAAAGGGGTGCCCAGGCAGAGGACCTCCTGCAGCAGGTGCCTGAGCTGTGGGAGGTGGTGGAAGGCTGCATAGCATCAGGGAGGCTGAGAAGGAGTTAGACAGCTGTTTCCAAGTGCAGTTTGTAGTGGACCCAACAGCCCACAGCCGTAGAGCCAAAAGCTCTCCCAGCAGTGCACACGGAAGGGAGGAGTGGCAGTAACACAGAAGAATGGAAGCTGGCAACAGCAAGAACCAGCAGCAGGAAGACACTTCCCCTGAAGCCTGAGGTGCCCCTGCAGGACCACTTCGCCACTCTGCAGACTGAAGAGGAGAAACCTGTTATATCGGGAAAGATGCTGGAGCTGAGTAACGCAGCCTGACCTGCTCCCTGTATAGCAACCATCACAAAGAAGAAAAGGGTGATAGTAGTAGGTGACTCCCTTCTGAGAGGTATGGAGGCACCCATCTGCCGACCTGACACACTCTAGAGAGGCATGCTGCTTACCGGGGGCTCAAACTGCTGAGCCTCTTACAGTCCTCTGACTGTTATCTGCTGCTGTTGTTTCACATGGGCACCAGTGATACAGCCAGGAGCTGTACACTGTTACAGACCCCCAGGGAGCAGTGGTAAGGGGCTCTGGAGCACAGGTAGTTTTTTCATCAATCCGCCCAGTCAAAGGGAAGGGGTTTGAAAGGGCCAGTCAGATCTGGCAAATCAACAAATGGTTACAGGACTGGTGCCGCAGCCAGAGGCTAAGCTACTTAGACCATGGGACTCGCTTTGAGAAACCTGGTCTACTGGGGGCTGATGGGGTCCAACTGTCAGAGAAGGGTAGGAGCATCTTTGACCATAGGCTTGCCAAGCTGGTGAAGAGGGCTCTAAACTAAAGTGGGGAGATGGGAACCTCAATCCATCCCACTCCTACCAGCTTGATCCAATGCCAGCAATAGGTGCCCAGAGCCTTAAGAGGGATCACAGATCATCAGGAGAGCACCTGAAGAGCAGCAGAAAGGAGTTGAAAATAAATCAGTAAATCACTTTCATCAGGGCCCAATTTAAATGCCTCTTTGCAAATGCATGTAGCATGGGAAATAAGCAAAAGGAGCTAAAGACATGCACATGCCTTCAGAGCTACGATCTTATTGACACCACAGAGATTAATCCGATGACTTAAGTGCTGCAATGAAAGGTTAGAGGCTCTTTAGGAAGAAAAGGCAGGGGAGATGAGGAGGGCGTTTCACCCTGTATGTCAATGACCAGCTGCAGTGCATGGAGCTGTGCCTGGGGATGGATAAGCAGCTGACTGAGAGTTTATGGGTCAGGATTAAAGGGAAGGTAGGGGCAGATGATGTTATAGTGGGGGTCTGCTATAGGCCACCCAACTGGGAAGACTAAGCAGACAAGGTCCCCTATGGACAGCTAAGAGCAGCCTAACTTTCACAAGCCCTGATCCTCAGAGGGGACTTCAACCACCCCAATATCTGTTGGAGGGACAACACAGCAGGGCACAATCAACCGAGGAGGTTCCTGAAATGTGTTGATGATAACTTCTCCAAGTGATAGCTCCAAGTGATAGATGAGCAAGAGGAGAGGTGCTATGCTGACCCTCTTTTCACCAACAAGGAAGGGCTGGTGGGGAACATGAAGCTCAAGGGCAGCCTTGGCTTCAGTGACCATGAAATGGTGGAGTTCAAGATCCCTAAGGTAGAGAGGAGAGTGCATTGCATGGTGGCTGCCCTGTGCAGAGGTTTGAACTCAGGCAGCATCCAGAGGCCACATGTCCGGCCGTTCACTTCCCCCTCTCTGCTCTGGCAAGATAGGGGAGGGACAAAAGAAGGGAACTCGTGGTTTAAATGAATAGAAAGAATTTACTAAATATAATAAGAGAACAAGAGTAACAATAGTGAGTTCAAAAGAAAATGGGTAAAGTGCAACAGTGTCTTACCAAGTGCAGCGACTGCCCCCCCCCAGCAGCAACAGCAGCAACAGCACCGCCCGCCCGAGGAGCAGAGAGCCTGAGAGCTAGTCCCTCCCCACCTGGGCATGACATCATATGGTATGAAATACTCCAGTGAAAATTAACTCCATCCTGGTCGAAACCAGGACTCCTGGAATTCAGGAGAGCAGACTTTGGCCTCTTCAGAGACCCAGTTGGTAGAATACCATAGGATAAAGCCCTAGAGGGAAGAGTGTCCCAAGGAAGCTGATTAATATTCAGGCATCACCTCCTCCAAGCTCAGGAGTGACATATCCCAACAAAGAGGAAGTCAAGTAGAAATGCCAGAAGGCCTGCATGGATGAACAAGTTCCTCCTCAACAAACTCAGACACAAAAAGGAAGCCTACAGAGGATGGAAACAAGGACAGGTAGCCTGGGAGAAATACAGAGAAACTGTCCAAGCAGCCAGGAATCAGGTTAGGAAGGCCAAAGCCCAGATAGAAATAAACCTGGCCAGGGACATCAAGGGTAACAAGAAAAGCTTATAAAAGTAAGTATAAAAAATATACTTTAAAAATTATACTTTTTTACTTAAAAGTACATCGGTGATAAAAGGAAGACTAGGGAAAATGTGGGTCCTCTCCATAAGGAAACAGGAGACCTGGTTACCCAGAATATGAAGAAGGCTGAGGTACTCAACAGCTTTTTTTCCCCAGTCTTCACCAGCAAGTGCTTCAGCCACACCACCCAAGTCTAAGAAGACAAAGGTGGGGACTGGGAGAATGAAGAACCACTCACTATAGGAGAAGATCAGGTTCAAGACCATCTAAGGAACCTGAAGGTTAAGAAGTCCATGTGGCCTGATGATATGGATCTGCAGGTCCTGAAAGAACTGGCAGGTGAAGTTGTTAAGCTACTATTCATTATATCTGAGGACTCGTGGCAGTCCAGTGAAGTTCCCACTGACTGGAAAAGGGGAAACATAACCCCCATTTTAAAAAGAGAAAAAAGGAAGACCTGGGGAACCACATGCTAGTCAGTCTCAATGCCCAGCAAGATCATGGAGCAGATCCTCCTTGAAAATATGCTAGGGAACATGGAAAATAAAGAGATGATTGGTGACAGCCAGCATGGCTTCACTAAAGGCAAACTGTGACTGACAAATTTGGTGGCCTTCTATGACAGGGTTACAGCATTGATAAATAAGGGAAGACCAACTGGCATCATCTATCTGGACTTGTGCTAAACCTCTGACACAGCCCTTCATGACATTCTTGTCTCTAAATTAGAGACATATCGATTTGATGACCGGACCACTCAGTGGGTAAGGAATTGGCTGGATGGTCACACTCAAAAAGTTGCAGTCAAGAGCTCAATGTCTGAGTGAAGAGTGGTGATGAGTGGGACCGGTGCTGTATAACATCTTTGTTTGGTCACACAGACAGTGGGATTGAGTGCACCCTCAGCAAGTTTGCTGGTGACACCAAGTTATATGGTGCAGTTGACATGCTGAGGGAAGGGATGTGCCATCTAAGGGGACCTAGACAGGCTTGCGAGGTGGGCCTGTGCAGACCTCATGAAACTCAACAAGGCCAAGTGCAAGGTTCTGCACAAGGGTCAAGGTTATCCCATGCATAACTGCAGACTGAGTGAAGAGTGGATTGACAACAGACCTGTGGAGAAGGTTTTAGGGGTATTAGAGGATGGAAAACTGACTATGAACCAGAAGTGTGCACTCACAGTGCAGAAAGTCAATCATATCCTGGGCTGCATCAAGAGAAGAGTGTACAGCAGGTCAAGGGGGATGATTCTACCCATCTCTCTTGAGACCCCACCTGGAGTATCATGTTCAGCTTTGGGGTCCCCAGCATAAGAAGGACATAGACCTGCTCGAGTAGGTCCAGAGGAGGCCATGAAGATGAACAGGGGGCTGGAGCACCTTCCCTGTGAGGAGAGGCTGAGAGAGATGGGGTTGTTCAACCTGGAAAAGAGAAGGGTCTGACGAAACCTTATAGTGGCTTTCCAGTACTTAAAGGGGGCCCACAGGAAAAATGGGGAGGGACTTTTTGTCAGGGAGGGTAGTGGTAGGATGAGGAGTAATACTTTTAAACTGAAAGAGATTGGATGTAAGGAAGAAATTCTTTCCTGTGAGGGTGGTGAGTCACTGGCACAGGTTGCCCAGAGAAGCTGTAGCTGCTCCCTCCCTGGCAGTGTTCAAGGCCAGGCTGGACGGGGCTTTGAGCAACCTGGGCTAGTGGAAGGTGTCCCTGCTCATGGCAGGGGGGGTGGAACTAGATGATATTTAAGGTCCCTTCCAACCCAAACCATTCTATGATTTTATGATCCTATGATTCTTGGATTATACAAGATCTTTCTGGTTTGTGAATTGCTGTTTCAAATAATATAAGGGAAATAAGAAAATGCCTTATAAATGACCACCAATTACTGCCCCAAAATCCTTCCAAACAGATAAAGTTTATAATTCCACAGAGATTAAATATACAAATGGTAAAATGTGTTTTACCGGAAAATTTCTCAGGATTTTTCCTCATGTTTTTGTGCAGTTACACTTTCTTTCGCTGAATTCAACTTTTTAGCGGTTTTAAAATGACTCTTTCTATATATTATATATAATCTATAAAGATATATATGATATAACATAAATAATACTAATAGAACGATAAATATAAGTATAAATAAATTATAAATATAATGAATGTATGAATAAAAGACATAATGTCATTATATTAATTATATATTTAATATGTATTATCATAAACATATATATATAGGCTTTATTCCTGTGTGTGATTAATAGGCCAGCATACAAAACAGATCCCAGATTAGCCATCAGCATACACCTAAATGTGGTTCCACCCTGGAAAGTGTTGAAGGCAGTAATTCTGCATTTCAAATACCTGTAGGTTTCTCTTTACTCATCCTCAGTTTCCTTGGACTAGTAAAATGGGCTGTGACACTACTTTCATCACCCAGTCTCTTTCTCCTTTTTACTTTGCCCTCACATTTCTGAATATTTCAGAGTAACCATTTTATTTTTAGCTACTGCAGCCCATCAAAATGGAAAGTCAAGATCTGAGTCCTCTCAGAGCTAGGTGCGGATTCCCCAAAAGACAGTGGCTCCTTCCACACACCTCAGCTGCATCTATATTAGTCTCTGAGGAGGAGTAAATTGTTGTTGTTACTTACTATTTCATCTGTTATTAAGGAAATTGTTTTATGGTGAGCACTTTCTAACGACAAGAAGAAGAATAATTTTAGTATCGTCAATGTTGCTTTTTGAGACACACTTGTTCAGTTTGAGTCAGTACCTTGCAGACACAGATATGACAATAGGTTTTCCACCTTACTCATTGTAGCTGTTGATTACAATTAATTGGAGCTTATTAAGGACAAGTATATGTTGTGCAGTAGCAGATGTCTTGTTCAGCATAATAATTTGTCTTGGGAAAACTCATCTAATAACGCTTATGGTGGAAGAGGACTGATGATGAAGAAATAATTAGTGCTCTGTAGACCAGTGCTTTAGGGCACTGAGGCTGCAGTTTATTGATCTTTGAGATGTGTCTTTGTATATTCTTCATCTGTTAATGACAGGAAAAAACAGAAGGTGAATTTAAATTCCACTGTAGTCTGATACTGAACCAGCTAAGGAATGTGGTTTTTGTAGGCATCTTTGGAAAACAATTAACATTCATATGAAGCAGGAAAGCTCGGTGTTTTTGTGGAACAGATTATAATAATAATAGCATATGAGTCCTTGTTAGCCATAGTCAAGCAATGGGTTAGCTGATAAACTGAGTAACTTTTGCAAACCAGGCAAAATTTTACAGGCTAAATATAATTTACTTAGACACTGATTGTATAACTTCTCATGCTGTCACTGCATTGTCACTGGTCACTGATTTTCACTTCCAATGTCCCAAAGGCTGAGGTAACCATTCTTTTCTGCAAGAATATGTCAGGCCAAGAATTGAGAAACAGATGAATTTTCTTCCAGGGTACCTAGGGTTCAGATAGTTGTGTTTCTGTTGTCTCTGCTCAACAACAGCAATAATATAAGAGAAAAGGCTTGTGCAAACAGCATATGAAAGATGGCTGCTCCTCATCTGACATCATAATAATTCAGAACATTTTTGCATCATTACAGAACATAATGGTGAGCAAACAAGCAGAAGCCACTGAGACTTTTGTTATGTAGAAAAGAAAAATGTTAACAGATATATAAAGTGGAGTTTCATCTATACGCATCTGAATGTTAGCCACTCTTATAGCTGACAATAGGTGGGAGACCTGATTCATTTGCTTCATGGCTTTGCTTTTACTTAGCTGTATCAGCTTAGGAGAAGTACAAAACACAATTTACTGAGTTGTGAGGGTTAGCTGGAAGTCCTAGTAGGAGGTCATGCCAAGATATTTCAGCTGCACAGATAAAAATAAGCTAACAGAAGAACATAAGTGTTCTTACAGCAGATCCAGTTTAAGGATAGTCACTAGATAAGTGCTTGCCCCTAGTTTTTGGAGAAAGACGAGGGGGCCAAGCTAAGCTTAACATCATAAGTTAATTAGTGTGTTTGTAAAAAAGGGAGAAAAATCCTCTTTGAGGTCACAGGAGACATCTCAAGTCAAATTTTGATTATGCTCATAAAAGGCCATATTTGTATTACAAATCCATTGAGAGAGATCCAACAATTTGATATTTGAGCAATGAAGTCCTTGTATTCAACACCAATATCTGAGACAACAAAGTGATGTCTGCAATAATATTTCAAGATTATTTTTCTCATTAGAAATTTAGATTTCTTCTCATTAGGTTTGGTCTGTCTCTCACTGAACTCAACTGGAGCTTCACTTTTGGCATGATAGAATGGGCTTTGTTTGGTCTCTTACTGTGGCTGTGCCAGAAGTCGCACACACACACCTCTCACTCCTCAAACTCAAGAGCTCATAACTGGTTTCTGCTACAGGCACTATGACAAATGTACTTTTAATATTCTTGTGTCTTCTTTTCTCAGATTCCCTGAGACCCAGAGACTCATCTTCTTGTTCTGGACTTTCCCTCTGTTAGAACGAATTTATGCCATTCCCATTTGCATCCTTCCCATGAAATGTTTTCATATGTAGAAGAGTGAATTATCCACGGTGAAAGTTGTATAGGTTGAGATTCATAATTAATGAATTTTAGAGATCAAAAATAAACAATTATTAATGGAAAAAAAAACCCTTAATCAACATTGAAAAGGATTCTGTACTTGAAATAGCTGAGACTCAGTTTGTGTAAAGTCTGTGCCAATGCTGAGGGACTCTTTTAAACACGTTTAAATAAAACAGAATTATGGTTGAAGAATGGCTTGAGGCAAAGAATTAATGAAAAAAACTACCCTGTTGTGAAACCCAGTAAATTAGGAGCTATAAAATGGGTATTATATTTAGAAGTGTTAAAGCTGGTTTGAGTTTTTAGTTTTCAGGAGGGGAAGTAAGATGTACTCAGTAGAGTACATCTGTTACCAGTTAACTTAAAATAGTCAACACATTGCTGACCTTGAAAAATGTCCAAGAAAAAAAAAAAATCAAAATAAATTAATGCAGTGGGAAGGTAAGTGAAAGTTCTGACCTCAGAATAATTAGATGAAAGTTATTCTGTTGGCTGATATGGTTTTCAGTGTCCTAGAGCATTTTGCTCCCTAGATGGTTTCAGAAAAGGTAAAGTTGCTCTTTCTCAGAGACATAACACATTCTAATGAGAATGACTGTTAAACAAGTCAGTCAAAACTGACAACACTCAATGTTTGAATTATACTTTTTATTTACTTACCCATTTAAGTGATATTATCTGTATGTTCAGCACTTCACTAAGGAAGAGATGTCCATGTCATGTTTCTTCCTTCAGGCAGGAGAAAGGGAGAGGTATCTGGTGCAGCTCCTCTAATTTGGTGCTCAGGTAGAGCAGGGCCAATGAGTGGTTAGTGACATGCAGATGTCAGAAACAATTAGAGGGAGAGGGCAGAAGAACTCTGAAGGAGGAGTTATTTACTGTATGTATATGCAGACACCAGCTCTAGAAAAAAACATGCACACATTCATTTAATTACAATGTTGAAAATCAAACTTTAATGAAAGATTGCTGTCCTTTTGGATATATGCTGGTATTAACAAAAGGCTGCATGAGGAAAAAGAAAAAAAATCATGTCAATAAAATTCAGCTGCCTAGAATATAGTGAATAGATTACAGATTTAAAATTTTATGGGGAAAAAAAAAAAAAAAAGGGAAAGGTGATTAATATATGCTCCTGCAACAACAATCTTTGTACAACTACAGTGAAGATGAGCACTGATGAATACATTATTGAGCCAACATGAGTTGCCCTACTTCCATGTAAGTGAATGGTGATGAGGAGGGAAGTCACTTAGTCATAACAATGAGAGCCTGCCCTACTGTCCAGCAATATATTTACCACACTAGGTTATGCATGCCTGAGTTAATATGGCCAGATGTGCCTACATGTACCTAGAGGGATATACTTAGTCATGTACTAGAGGGGTGAGAGGATTCATTATAATCACCTGTACTTTGGTGTACAATGAAAGCAAAAAACCCATTTAAATATGGTGAAACACATCAACTGCATTTATATTGCTTGCCTTGAACACTTGAAGTATTGCTACACCCAAGTCAAAAAAAGCTAAATTGAACAAGTTTCTTCTTAAGTTCTTGGAAGGCAATTAGGACAGAGTTAGATATGTTTTCTTCTTACACAGTTTAGTCTGAAATAAGACCCTAGCATGTGCTACAACATTAAAGAGTCTTTGGCAGGTTTACATCCCTTTTAAAAAAAAATGCTGACAGCTAGATATCATAGAATTGTTGCTTTCATATGCAAATCTGAGCTTTTGTGCCTGATTCCCATCAACAATTCACAAAATAAATTGCAGACTTTTTTAAATTAAAATGTTTTAACAATAAAACCTAAAAAAAAAAAAAAATAAAAAAAAAAAATCCTGAAGTATCTTTGATGTAATAGAAGATAAAATACAATGACAATTTTGTTAATATATGTGAAAGGTGCCATTTTATTTCCTTTACTAATAATTGAGTTTAATGTCAAATCACAGATCAGTTCATTATCAGTCAGGGCTAGAGGCAACATCACCCACTTGAGCATATTTTGAATTGAGGTGTAAATCTGAGATTGGATTGAATGGTCATGTTTTTCAGATAGTCTTGGGCAGTAAATCAGACACTTCACTTAGAAATAGATTTATTTGAGTGGTGTAACAAGCAGACATTGATAAATAAACGTTTCTTTGTAAGGAGAAATAATTGTTGGCAACCTGAGTTTTAACACAAGGCAGGAGCTTGATCACTGAGCTAATTTATATAATCAAGGAAAGTTCCTGAGACAGAACTACTGCATTTTGGATATGTGAGATTTGGAAAAGGTTACAGAGGGATGCATAAAACTTAAGGTATCCGAAGTGAAATGAGCAGCAGACCTAAAAGGAATGCTGGTATAGGATAGTGGCATATGAATTTTATGTGTTAGCTTGATGTATCCACAATCTTATTAGGTTCTGAACCACAAATGCTATTTTTCACCAGGAAAAGTGTTGATAGGTCAGTAAATTCTGAGAAAGGGGAAAGTAGCCTGACAGGAAATTATTGTCTTGCAGCCCTGTGCAAAGGAGTATGTATGAGCTCAACTGGTATTGTAAGTGTTTAGTTATAGTTCCTTCCAGCAAAACATAAGATATAAAGTTAACTCAAGGGATTTTATTGCCTGTGACAAATTGAGACTATATAACCTTCCCAGACTTCAGTTACCCAGAATTTTGATACCTCTACTATTTTCAAATTCTTCCTAGTTTATGACAAGAATTCACAATAAAACTGGATCCTTTTACCACGTGAACAGTAACCAAAAGTATCTTCCCCTGCTCTCTGTGAATTTATAAACACAGATTCATCACACAAAGCAGGACAGAGAAGCAACAGGTCTAAGTGAAGAGTCATTCATTACAACATGTGAGCACTCTTTTAGATAATCAGTCAAGACAAGAAGTCTTGACTTGAAGTGGCGAGAGGAACAGAAGCACATGTACCCAAAAAAAGAATCCTAAAACATGATTCCCGCAAAACAAGTGAAATGTCTTTTGCCCTCGGATCATGAACTCTATGGTAATAAAAGGGCAAAATAGGAAGACAGAAAGAGTAAAAGGATTCTCTTTTATGCATCTGTGAACTCTACACAAGGCTTGTACACAGCCTTCACCAGGGTCTCATCTGAAGAATTAACTGTCAGTTGCCTTCACTCATATCTTCTGTGTTTCCCAAAGCTGGTGGAGTCAGCTGCTGTCTGCCAAGGGGAGGAGTAGTGTCATCCACTCCACTGACTTTGCTATAGTGATACAAACTCTATCAGAGGACATAAGTGTTAATCTTCAGGGCCAGAACAAATTGCTGGAGGTCACCTGCACTTCCTTCAGTGCATAAGCTAAACTTCCGCACTTATTCTCTCTTATTCCTAACCAAAAGTTTTTATTTGTACTGTTCTCAGATGAAACATTGAGAGAGCCATTACCCTTCTAAACTTGTATTTTTTTTTTCACTGCCTGTTCAGTTGCTCATCGTTTGTATAAAGTTCTTTTGTCAAAGAAAGACACAACCAATGACAGTATCCATAATTCTTGGTGGAGGGAGATGTCTCATAAATTCCTGTCCCATTATGAAAAACTGCATCAGAATTTGGGCAGGAGAGGAGCACAGGGTGAGATGATCAAAACTGTTTCTTGTGAGAATGTGGCTCAGTGCATTGATAGGATTACAGCAAATACCTGATTCAAAATAAAGAACGTGGTGAAAACTCTTGTCACACAATCACCTAGAGAGCTAGACATTAGAGAAATAAAAGTTAAGCAATTAAAAACCTGTTTGTTGCCTTAGGCATGTTTCAGTTCATTGTTGATCAGCTCCATTGCTCTGTCTGTTCCACTAAATGGTTCACTTGGTGGAACTGGGGACCAAAAAAGAAAGAAACAAATATACTTTGCAAAAGACAAAACTGTTATGTTTTCTCAGAGCATGCTGGCTGCAGGTCAGAAGCCCAACAGTGACAGCTACCAATGTACTGTCTTATTTAGTATGCAGAGACATATAGATTCAGGGAAACTTTTTATATCTAGTATTCTGGTCACATTTGCTTTAGAATATGGCTCTAAAAATCTCAAAGGCAGATGGAGAGTACAGCAGATCTTATTAGCAGGTAAATTTTAGGTCTGGGCCTTTTCTCATGCAGGTTTTAATAAAGATACTCTTTATTGTTAGTAACAAGAGAGAGCAATAAAGCTCTATGTATTTAACTTCTGCCCACTTTACAGAAGAGCTACTCTATGGAATCAGATGAAATATCCCTCTGGCACAATATCCTGCCTCTGATAATGGCCACTGATAGACACTTAGGAAAGAAACAAGCTCATGTCTGGATAATCTTTGCCCTGATATACCCCACCTTTAATTCATCAGCAGTTTGGAGACTGGCCTCTGGATCATCAAGTTTACATGACCTTGAAGGAGTTATTCTTCCTAAAGTTGTCTAGCCTCATTCATCTCTCATCACAACTGTGGTTTGTTTTCAACATTTCCAATAGTCTGGGTAAAAGAGGAAATGATTTTACACTCTACTTGTAAAGTTATTGATTTTTTCTTTATTTTGACTTATTAAAGTCACCAGCCAGTAGAAGTCTACCACAAAATTCAACGGAAAGTGACACCAACAGTGGGTTTTCAAACTTTCTGATGTTCAAGAAAGTTCAGTTATCTACTTCTGTTTAGAGATATGTACTCCACCTTTACTATGTCTCTAACCACCTCATTGGTCCCATAAGGGTCAACATACTATAAGATGATGTGAATCATCCAGGATTTCCAGCCTGAGTAGACACAGAACTATCATAATCTCAAGTCAAAATCCATTCTCATGAGAGAATGCAGGTCAAAGAGAACTGATCCAAAATTGCAATTTTAACAATTTTCCACAAGGATCAGCTAAAATGATTTTTTTTTTTTTTCCATTACTCAGTTTTACCATTCCTTTACTCTGCTAAATGGATGCCATAGCATTCTATTGTTCTGAGAGAAAAAGATACTTGTATGTTAATGTGAAAATACAAAGGTTAGTGCAATAGATAATTCCGTAAGTCTGTTTTTTTTTTTTTTTTTTTTTTTTTTTTTTTTTTTTTTTTATGTAATTAATGCAGTTCCCATGCAGTCTAATGAATCAAATATATAATTTGCACGCTCAAAAATTGTTATGGGGTTATTGAGACATCTGTATACCTATGCCAGTGTAATAAACCAGTGAAACAGAATCACTGTCCTACTATACCAGTATAGCATGTTTCTGCAATATCATTAACTCTGTTTCAGAGTTCCTTTTATCTGAAAGTTGACTTATGAATGCCTGAGGACACAAGTTCCTTTTTCCAAGGGCTTGCCAGATTAGAATGAGTATGAAAGAGGAAAGAGGATGTTGTAGGGGAAATTAATGGGAAGAAAAAAATCAGTCTCAGACAGAATTAATTCGATTGGAAACGCTTTTAGGAATAGCAACTCCTTGCCTTAGTAAAGACACACCCCATTTCACTCCTAGTACCTATGGAGACAGTGAAATCAAATCCTATCTTCTTTAATCACACACGCTGCTCCTTCTCAACCAGTCTGTAGCTTCTAGGAGGTAGCCACAATGTGATAACCCCCATAAAAGCAAACCAAATGAGATACTTTTTCTTTTGGCAGTTTTAAGAGTTGTATGGAGTATGTCTCTGATAAGTAGCTTCAGGATGAAGAACTTGCTTTATAGCAAGTTACTGCATGCTGCAAAGTCCTGTTTAAAGTCTTACAACTCTGATGATGCTGAGATTATTCATTTCAGATGGTAGACCTTCCAAAATTATGTCCTGAGAATGTTTGGTCTTACAGCTGAAATGCAATGATTTTATTATCTCAAAAGCTATTAAAATGCAATACTGACATATGTAAAAGTCACATATAGGTGTAAATTTTATAATCCAGGATGAGTAGTTAAAATGGACATAAATAATCTCTAAATATGGGTTAGAATGACTTTTTGTGTGTGGAAGGTTAGACAGCATGAGCTTTCAAATAAGAGGCTATAGCTCAGTAGCATCTGAACACAAACTGTGTTGAGACTGTCATTTGGTCTTCTTTTTTTTTTTTTTTTCCCCAGCTCTATATCTCTGTCCTCTGTCTGTATGCCTTTTAGTGAGCTAATGATATTCACTAGGTGCAGGAACTGACCTTACAGGGATAGCTTTCTCTTAGACCACATGATCAAGTCCTATACTGGGAGAAAGAAGGGGAAAGAACTGCAACCAACAGTGTTTAAACTGGCTTACTCTGTCACAGAAATAGGGAAGATGTGTTCTTATAATCCACTGAGAATCTAACTCTAGGAAGTTGAGCTCAAAGGGAGAAAGAAAAATACAATGTTAAAGCACAGGGATTGAGTATTTAGATATTATTTACTTTATCTGCTTTCTGGGTTCTGTTAACTCATTTTTTAAAGTCACTATTATTTTAGCTATTTTCAGTCTTCAAACTACAATTTTAGCTAAATTAAAAAACATACATGATTGTTTCTAGTAACATTTATTTTAAGAGAAATTATTTTATGTAAAGCTGGAGGTCTTAGGCTCAGGGCACAAGAGAAGGGGAATTGGAAAAACATTAAAAAGACAAATAAGAGTTGAGAAGGACTTGGCAATATAAGTTTTGAAGAGATCTGCAAGTTTCCCAGTGGAAAAGGAAAAGAGGAGAGAATTGAAAGAGGATGGAGAGAGGAAGAAAGAGAAGTGTGTAGGAAGTTTTGAAAAGTGAACATCATAGAGTTATAGGAGACAAAAATATCAGTGAGATGATAGGTAAAATCTGGCACTGTTTAGTTGTAACTGAAATCAGCTGGAATCTAAACGATGGATGTCATGAAATCAGTCATTCTCTTTTGAAATACATTTTCAGTTGTACGCTTTTGATAAAAATGTCTTACTTCTGAATGTAAGACCAAATATTATTTGTTAAATGTGTATCTTGATTATTTGTAACTGAACTCTTCACAATTATAGCCCTTTGAAAAAAACATTATAGAAACAGAAAGCTGTGCCCTTCATGAATATACTTCAGAAGTACTTTTCTTACAGTTACATCTTTACACACTACACTTTCTTAAGGTAGTGAATTGTTCTCATGTACTATACAAAGTCTTCAAGATTTTCATATTCCTAACAGTCATCTATTGATTCAAATTGTTCTTCAGTACTTAGAGTGAAAACTGTTAGTGTAATACAAGCACTCATTATACTATTCAGTGGATGAGTTAATGCTTAAATAATGTACACTCTTCCTACCTATTCAAGTATACCCTTTCTGCAAAATTATTAACAATTTTCAATAAATAGTTCAACGCCCAAATATAAGACAAACATGTATTTAGAGTCCTTACCAAAATCAGACTGGTAGTTTTGTACATCTCAGTGGCAAATTCTTTACTAGTTTCAATTTTCACTACAGTCCTAGATGGAGTGATAGCTCAGTATTATTCTAGTATCTCCACAGGCATTCCTTTACATGTTGGAAGAGAATAAGAGACATGTAATAGATGCTTATCTTTGATACCTTTTCCAGTGTTGCTAGCAGGAGGGCTCCTCAGGTAGCCAACTGAGAACCCAGCTCTCCCTGATCTCCTCTCAGGTTATATGGCTTCTGGGCAGTGACTTACTATAGCTGATGGGGCCCCTGGCATTAGCTTCTAAGGTCATCCAGTGACTTGTTTTCTTTCACCAAAACCAGTCTTGTACAGGTCTTTACACTAGTGACATTTTGCACATTTTTTCTTTTTCAGGCACAGAAGTTTAATTTTTCATAATCCCAGGAAAACTATTTTTGCTACTTCAACAGGTTTAGATCAGTATCTGGTCATTTTAGAACATTTCATACCCTTGTAATTCTGGTTTAGGGATAATTAAAAATCCACTTTTTCCAGTCTAACATGTTTGATTTACTGTTGTTGTTGTTGTTATTTATTATTATGTGGAATAACAAGTTTGGGGGAGAGAGAGATTAATTTTGCTTTAGTCATTCCAACGCTTTTTTTCCCCAGATTATTTCTAACATTTAGGGCACTTGAAGTCTGTTTGCTTCTTATACTACCTCACACCCTCCTACTTCCCAGCTACATACAGCATTAAGGATTTAATTGTGGGGTAAACTGCCATCTCACAAGAAAACAGTAGAATGGGGAAATCTTTGAAGGTAAAGCATTGCAGGATTATCTACAGTAAATCATTCTTAAAACACACTACTGTGTAATCTGTTCTGTTTAGCCCATTTCTGTTACTGAACAGTGTTACTACATGAAGACAGGAGAGACAAGTTAATGCTTGTCAATCCAGTTTCATTCCATCTGAGTTGTTGTTACCATTCTTCAACACTGTAGGATGTGGATATATTTTAGCCTCATATGTAACGACATCCCATTCTCTAATACAGTTGAGCTTTCTTCCTCACATTGTTGTCTATCATCTCATTCATTCCAGTGGGCAGCTCCACAAGAGGAGAAATCTTTATTGTTATATAGATGGATTAAAAGCATGAGCAACATAAAAGCCTAAGCAGAAAATACTGGGATCTGATACTGCATTTTTTTGTAAATTCTGGAATTAAAAATAATTTATTCAGAATATAATTTGTGAATAATTCTCTTCATATGAATTCTTTCAAAAGAATGTCATTATTTGCAGGCAGGTAGGAAGTTTGGGGAGCCTCACTGCTTAGATTTATATTGGTTTTGAACATTGGTTTTGGGACCAGACACGCTTTTGTGGAGCAACTGAATTTCAAAACACTGGGAGCTAAAAGCTACTGAAGAGGGAGTCAGTGACCTAAGGCTTGCTAGGAACAAGCTGAAGTCCTAGGAAGCCAAAGTTGCAAGGTATCTAGGCAGTTTTCTATCAATAAGTTTGTCTTCTATTGGAAATATCTGTTGAAATATTTTAATTTAATATAACTGGCATTCTCATTCAGTAAATAAGCTTCTAACTATCCACTTCACATTTTGACTACAATCAGGACCTATCTACCTTAAGAAAATATCATCATAAAATCCACAGACTGATTGCAATTAGTGCAACCCCAAATATTGAGACAGACATAACAAAATTAGCATGGTATGGATGGATCTCTTATTTCAGAAGAGCAGAAATTTTAGAAAGGGGTTTGTTACTGTTGTTTGGGGTTTTTTTCCTTTCCTATCCTTTCTTTTTCCATAGAGAAATGTGTCGAAATGATGGACGAGCTTCCATGTCCCATGATTTTTTCTTGATAGTTTTAATGGCAACCCATTAGACTGAGGAAATTTTTCAAAGTGATGTACAGGGATTGCACTATACAACTCCCATTAAAATCACTGGGAACATGGAGGCTAAACCTCACCCCAGCTTTGAGAATGTACCCTAAACTATCAGTAATTTCCATTTATTTCTGCTTGAATTAGCTGGATGATTCATCATCTTTCATTTATTAAATACTATGATTACACTTTTGGGTATGAATACAAGTGGGTTTTAATGATATAAGTACACTGTAAAATCCCCAAACAAGTTCTCTTTCATTTGTCATGTAGCAAGCTAATAAATACACAACATATATATTTTTCATTAATTATATCAACTAATTATCTTATTACAAAATAAAAGAGAGAAAAATTGCAGTCATAGAGGGGATCATTCTTTGTTCATTATGCATGAATTGCTAACTTCTAAATAAAACAGTTATGAGCTAATGTGAAACCTTGACAAATTAATAAAACTAATAGATATTGATTATAATGTCATGTGAATCATTATGGGTAATTCTGAAAAGTTAATGCAAACATGGGTGCAAAAATCTCTCTAGATTTAATTGAAAGAAGCTTTGTAAGCAATACTAAATTTGAAGAATGAATGTGATGAGATCAAAATGAAAAGCTGGAGAGCTGGGCAAGTTGATAGATTTCAATATGCTAGTTAACTGTATTGAGAATGAGTCAAACAATGTAGATATAAGTGGTCTTGGAATACAGAGCATATAAGCATTGCATTGCAGATGTTTATTTGACTTTTATTATCAGTCTGTAACTGATAGTGATGGGTTACTTGAGCACGTTGTGGGAAACAGTCTTTTCATATGCGTCTGTATCCTGTAAACATATTACTCATATAAATACAAGCCTAAAAGATGCTTTGAGAAAGCCTTGCATGGCTCTGAAACATAAAGTGCAAAAGTGTAATATATCAACAGGATTAGATTATATTAATTCCCTTGTATGTCCCCTTTTGCTGACTTAGACTTGAAAGATTCCTCAATATATCTTAAAATAAAGTTTTTATTGGAATTCCACTGCTTTCAGGAGGATGGACATCGAGAAGTTCAGTAAAACTCATTTGTCAACTTTAGATCCAAGGACAATTTAAAGCCAAAACCAGAACTTTAATAGCCGTACAGTTACAGAAGGCTTGAATCCTAAATTGAGTCTAAAATTTGTAAACTGGTTTGTTTGTTTGTTTGTTTGCATGCTATGCTTCTAACTGCAAGATTCATATGGGATAAAGACTAAAATACACTATCAGTCTTCTACTTCCCAAGGCCATACATGTACAAAATAAAAATATTATTATCAATGAAACTTCAAAGGAATAGTTTCACAAAAAAAAAAAAAAAAAAAAAAAAAAAAAGGATATAATAATTCTTGAAAAATCTAAAATCCATCAATATGCTGAAAAACTTCAGCAGAACCAAAGGAAAGGGAAGCCAGCAGAAAAACAGAAGCAGCATCCCAATTTGTCACAGCTGAAGGCGAACATGAAGCTGACAAGAAAGAGGGCCCAAGGAGTCTGCTGGTCAAATGTCAGAAATAATAATTTTCAGATTTCATTGCCTGAGTTTCTGTGATTAACAACAAAAAGAAAGGGGAAAAACATAGTGAGTGTCAAAAAACATGTTAAATCCCCTAGTGCAGCCATGTTTTAAAAGGCCACAGAAATTAATGGGACAAATCAGCATCACATACTTAGAACAAACTTGTTTAACTCAGACAGTAGAACAAAGATTCAGCTGCAAATAGTCACCCAGATCATGGAAATGATCTGAAGATGAAACTTGTACTCACAGTGTGATAGTCATTGCCAGCCTAAGTTTAAGTTACTTATATTCCCCTTCATCCAACATCCTGCTCTCCTCCAACCCCTGCCTCACTGTAGTGCATGCTCATTATAGTCATTAAAAAGATAAAAGAGTCATAGCTCCAGTCTCATTTTGATCTCTGACCCATCATTTCATCTATCACTCCTCCATTAAGTGACAATTCCTAGTCCGGGTTCTTCTACTTCTCATGCCTGAGTCCAAACTGGAAACTTACATCTTCTCTTTTTGGCCAAGAAGAGCTACTGGAAAATATTTGTCCCAAAAGTTTTATTTTAACCTTCTTTTAAACTCCTGAAGAGGTTCTATTGTCTCCATTCACTTGAAAGAACCCAAGAGAATGGGAATTAAAGTGTGGAAGCCAGGTTTCTGAAGTCAGAAGCAAATGACATGGTCACTGGATCCTTCTTGCCTGCAAATATGCTATAGTTCTTACAAGCTCAGAAAGGGCGAAGTTATGTCAGCAGAAATCCTTAGAAATATGCTTTTACAACACTGCTACAGCATACCATAAGGTAGGAGCTACTAGCACTGTCATGTAAATTAAGGTCTTCCTCACCCGATTTTAACAGTAACCTGATATGTGCTCCAGGAAAATCAAAAGGTGCTAGTTATTATTCATTTGCAGAGAAGGTCACATTCTTGAAGGTGTTAAGAAGTGATTTAAATAGAAACTGGGTACCTGGATAGCTTTAAAAGTCTGTCTTTTCCTTCCCTGTCTTCATGAGCCTACAAAATCAAAAATAGCAGAGTGCAGCGCAGCACCTGCTCCAGCACAGGTATCTGGATTTGCAGTAGCTGTTACCACAATATGGGTCTCTCAGAAACCTTAATAGACTCCATAATGTAGCTACTGTCCAAAGTTAAGAAAAATTCTTTAAGTGCACTGGCTAGTGTACCTAATCCTCTGTAACAGATGTCCTATCACATGCAATTTACATGTCAAGATGACAATCCAGCAATGAAGAGGATGCAAAAGCTCAATTTGTTCCCACGGATTTAAAGTTTGTGAAGACAGAAGAGATGGAAATACATAAGGAGACAGCTGGTCTTTTAAATTATTTTCCCCAATTTTCCCCTTGGATGCCCCTAAAAAAGAAGTATGTTGAGTTAAACTTGAAGATCCTTCTTTCCAAGACACTTTTTCTTTCTACAAATCTCTGTGTCCCTTCTCCTAGGTTTCACTTACTTGATGATGAAAGGATATAAATCATTTTTGGGTAGGTAGCAGGTGGCTTACTGTTATCTGAAGTGATCATTTTCATACTATGAGATACCAAAATGCAACTAAGGTGAGTTAGCACATCCACAGCTCTGGTCCTGTCACTCTGGAAACAAAAATAAGTAAAAGATAATGATTGCTTTTTCTTTTGTCTTTATCTGCCTTCTATTGTATTTAATTTTTCTCCCTTCTCCTCTGTTCACCGGCAGTTATACTCCCTATTCTGGTTCTCTGTCACATTTTCCCTTCCTTTTATATTTCCTCATTCTTTTTATACCATGCTTTTTCCACTTCTGGTTCTTCTGATCTGTCTCCTCTGTAGAAGTGTCTTCCCATTTTCAAAGGATTGCTTCTCTCTTCATGTCCTCCTATATTCTCAATAATTTTTTGTGCCAGCTTCTCCCCTTCCATTACCACTTTCACAACTGTCCTCAACAATCTGAAAAAACTCCTGGTTGATTATATCCTGTTTTCCTCTTGTTATTTCCTTCTGAAAATCTACTTATTTCATAAAACAGTGTTGGCATCCAGTTATAGGAAGAGAATACGCTAGCTATCAGAAGGTTGGAAGTACTGGTTTTGTGCACAGTTGGGTATATTTGTAACTGAACAATCTGGAGGTCTTAATATTTATTTGAGCCTTGTTCATTTATAGTTGCCTATGTTCTCCCAAAAAAACCCTCCAAATCTTCAAGGTAACTTTACTTCTCCATCAGGAATTCATGTTGCCACTGGGGAAAGGATGGGATACTGCACAGCAAAAACTGTGTGAACAGCTGTTCTTCTGACATTAAAGAAAGCAAACCAAAACCAAACACATTCCCCCTAACAAAAACAAATCAACAAAAATCCCAGAGGGCTCAATCCCAAATTATTTCAATTTATGGCTAGGTATTCCATGTCAAGTTTTGTAACAATTTTCCTCTATTTTTCCAAAGAAGAGATGAGGAATATCCAGGGTATTCTGAGGTCCCTATACAGCTGAAATTCAAACAAGAAAGAAAATAGGTTTTAAAATTTGGACCTACACCTGTCTGTCAGACATTTCTTATGAGCCTTTAGGCATGACTTGGGAGACCTACAATCTTTCATGCATTGAAAGAAAGTAAACCATTCAAGTCAATGATGTATCCTCATTCTTGGCCTGTAAACAGAACCACAATTTATGGAAGGTTTAAGACTTTTGACATATCCTTTATGAACTCTTAAGTTTTCCTTCTTGACTATTTTTTAACTTGACTGCTTTAATTCTATATCATGCAAAAAGCAATATGTAAATCTAGTTTTTCCTTACTGACTTCACACTGCGTAATTTCAGAGTCCCATCATGTTGACTTGAAGTTGCAGCTCAGCTGTGATTCTTAAGTAGTTTTCCTCAGAGGAAAAAATATGTTTATTATTTTGACAAACATTTTTTATTGTCAAACGTATAAAGTGCCCAGATACTTAGGCTCCCTTTAAATTATTTTGTGAAATTTGTTTGTGTCAAAACACAGAGAGGATGAAACAGCTCACACAGACCTAGGAACAATAGCGACATAACACTAGAATGGCAACCTCAGTTATTTCCTTGCTTTTATCAGTCAGCTTTTATTACTGAAAAGCCATTAAAATAAATTTCCCTTTCCCTATTTTTTTTTGCATGAAATAGAATGATAGTTCTCATACAGGAGGTGGAGAATCATTCCCAGACTTTGAGCCATATTTGTGTCTCAGACTGTGTCTTTTGTACACAAAAATTATGAGTGAACAGATCTGAGAATAGATTTCTAAAATGGGTGATGGATGTAGCTTATGTAGTTCTTTTTACTATAATTCACCCACATACATTTAAACATGGCTTCTTTCATGGAATCATAAGGTATGCAGTGGAAAACTGAGCTCTTCACAATAGAACATATGCGATTTGCCAAAATGATATGATACTGTTGCATTAGTAAGATGAAAAGCTTTCATCTTGCTCAGAGACATACATACTATAGTCATATCAGTAGATGAAATGCCAAACTCCTTGAGAGTATCAGTTGTGACATATAGACAAGTAATTGCCTTGGGAACCTCTAAGGTAGTGAGTCTGATACAGGAGGATGCAGAGCTGACTAAAGCAGATGCTTCATTTTGCACCTATTAGATGGGGAAAAACAAAGAAAAAAAAAAACATCCCTAGCAGCTTCTGTAAGAAATAAAGTAAAACTGTAGTTATTTAAAAACTAAAGTGCCTTCACATTTAATCAGAGACCTCCCTCACACTCATTCTTGTGAGACTGGTCCCACTTGTAAATATTTTATCAGTTACTATGGATACATCCGTCCTCATTCTTGCATAGTCCTTTGACTGACCAAAAGAGCACCGTTGTGTTACATATGACATAGAATAGCCTATTACACTTTCATGAAGTAGGGTAAAAAGAACATAAATATAAAATTCAAATTATCCTAAAATATAACCTAAAAAATAGTTTTGCTGAAATAAAATTTTAAAGGTGAATGTTTAAAATGTAAAAGCTAAAATGAGGCAAGATACAAATATATCAAAGATATTTTCCATAAAATATGCTAAACCTTCGGATTAAAATTTGGACTGATGCACTGCATAAAAAAAAAAAAAAAAAAAAAGGTATAGAGAGATATGATATCAATATTGATACTTGCGATGCAGCCTTTTGCTCCAAAGTTTATTTAAGATATTTCTGAGTAGAATTTGTGCTCTTAGACTGCCTTAAATTTCTCCAATTTGTAGGCCTTATAATAAACAACATGTAGAAATCAATACAGTTTTTGTAAATTGCTTGATAGATTAACTTTCATTGATATGATAGAAATGGAAGTCTTGGGTTTCTCCTCCTTTCTTTATAATCAACAGTCCTTAATAAATGATCATAACAAATGCTAGGATGCAATTACAAAAGATCACTTGTTTCAAGATTCTCAGATCAAAAGTGAACTGAACAGGTTTAAACTCTATGAAAAGGGTTAATGACCTTTTTGTAACCTCTGACATGGTGTTAAAAAGTAAAATAAAAATCAAAGCATATGATATTTTTAACATTTTAATTAAATCAGATTTTCAGCTGTTATTATTAGTGATCCATTCTTCATTGGTGTTGACTCTCATTAAGAAACCTATATAGATAAAACATAGTAGTCACACTGATAAGCCTGTAAAATTCAGAAATTCATAATATAAAAGTTCTGTATTCGACTCAGTTCTATCACATATTATGAAGAACTTTTTAATGCTTATAAAACAGTCCTAGTCATGATCACAGCTAAGTTATAATCATTTTATTACATTCTTCAGCTGACTGTAATTACATGTCAGTAGAAAATCAACTCTGAAGAGTGCGTTCTGAATATTAATCAACATAAATAATACAAGTTTATTATTAAAAAGATTCAAAACAAATGGATCCCTACAGGGATTTTTAAAAAATTAATCCTTTTAAAATGTTCAGACTAGAAGTAACCAACATCATGAGGTAACATTTTATCTACCTTTCCTTTAGAGAAGCTTTGACATCTGAAAAATGGGATCTTACTAAAGATTATTATTATTTAAGTCTGCAACACCTACTAAAGCCAAATGGCACTAGCATGACCATCTTTCTTCATCCTCATTAATTGTCATTCAGGAGTCTAAAGAATTTTTATAAACAACAGATCTGAATCTTCCTGCCCATTTGTTAATTTAACTATACTAAATCTAAGATCCATTTACAGAAAGCGTCATAAAATCAGTAGAGTAAACCAAGATTTAGAAATATTTCAAACAATACTTTAAATTAATCTGCTGTAAATCAAACCAACCAGGTCAGCTAAATCAATAATCAACATTTCTGTCCTTGATAACATCTCCAAATTAATTTCCAAACGATCACACTAATGTTATCACAGGTCTACTTCAAGCTGCAATCATGAGTTGAAGTTTTTTGAGCTGGTAGACTGTAGGATCAAGATTTTCCTAAAGTACTACTTGAGGGAAAAAACTGTTATTCAGACATGCTCATTTAGAACCCAGATTATCTAACTGTATGAAATTATATGAGGTTATGTGTGTTTCACTGAATGAATGGTAGGTCAAGGTTATTTACATCATCTTCATGTTGACAATATCATTATTCTCCCATTAGTTCAGAACCAAAAGAGGCCCCATACAGCTAGGTTTACTCCAAATATCCTTTTCTGTAAAAGGTAAAAATTTCTGCAATTTCCTCTTCATAAATTTGCAAGCAGCACTTAGAGTCCAAATATTTATATTACAATTGCCAAATTCTTATGATAGTCAACAATATCTCCAGAGTAAACATTTAAGTAATCTTTTACCTCATTATTATTAATGTGATTTTAACAAAACTTAAAGAAAATATTTTGAAAGGTTTTATTTCTGTGAGAGTCATTCTTTTATTTGTTTGAGAGATGTTCTCTATGTTTGAAGTAAACATTGCACTAGAAGGTAGGATGACTCACATAGTGGAGTGATTTCTTTAAAATTCTGATGACAATATCACACAACTGGCTGGTAAAATTGTTCAGTTACATGACAAAAACCTGGTCTTTGGTTACCTGCAAAGTAACACAGAGGCAATGACAGGTCAAGAACCCTGAATAGTACCCTGCCCTTGCTCATCTCACTCCTAACATAGGAGCCATCCGCCTCTGGACATCCTAGTGAGTCAGCAGAAACAGCTGTCCAGGTCACCTCTGAGACTGAAAGGAATAACTGACTGGAGGTAGAGGACACATTATTGGATACAGACGAAGAAACTTTTGAGCCTGCACAAGACATTGCAGTATGTTTTGGGGAACCAGCTGTAGGGAAATCGTCTCTCAGGAGGAACAAGTATGGCAAAATAGAGACACAACTGGATAAAAGAGGTGGGTCATGTGTGAAGAAGTCACTAAACTTGTCCGGCTTGCCCTACGCCTGATCAGCACAGCCTGTCCTGTCTTCTTATGCAATTCCATTTTTATCTCTTTCCCAGATGAGTGCTTTCTATTCTGAGTGCATGTGTATGTATGGGGTCTGAGTGCAGCAACTATGATGAATGATGATGGGTTGGAGAGTCGAAGGTACCAAGAAATGGAGCAAGTGTGGTTGTGCAAGTGTGATTGCTAGCTGAGATCAAGCTGGACCAGCTGGTGAGTAAGTGAAGTAGCCTGGGAGCAAGGGTTTGAATGGGTCTTTAACATCGAGATTGGCTACTGGGGGACCATGTGTGACCTGGCCAGCCTGGAGTGTGCGTGTGTGTGTGTGTACATGTGCATACAGATGTAAGTGATATGGTCTGTACTTGCAACTGGAGCAGGGCTGTGGTCTCTGGGGTTGGTATGCCCAGGTGCCAGCAACAGAGGATACTGGGATCCAGAGGCAGCTACTGGATGCACCAAGTGTTTAAGTCCACTGCTGACAGAGACTGCATTGCACATATGTGTATATATATTTTCACCAGTGGATCTCTATCCTGCTCATCCAAAGAGAGGAACAGTATTTGTGCTTGTGTGAGTGCTCTGCATGTCTCTCTAATATGTGTGTCCACATATATATGTATACCTGCAGTTGACACCAGCCTTACTACTGGTTGGACCTGGAATCATGTAGCTGTGACATCCTTGCCCTTCTTGGGCTACCAGACTTGGCAACCTTTAACAAATAAAAGCCAATGTTAAAAATTATCAGAAATGTGGGACACCCTCTTACAAAGAAGTGATTTTACCTTTTAATCTAAAGAAGCTAAGAGGGGAAAAAAACCCCAACCAACCAAACAAACAAAAAAAAACCCAAAACAACCAAACCAAAAACCAGGAATAAAGCATAATTATCAAGTATGTAATTTTGTATAATTTTTTTAGCATCTTTACTGGTTCTTTCTCACTACAGGACGGATCTGTCTGATCTTTCTGATTTTTCTGATCTTTCTTCCTTACTTTTCTATATGCTTTCTCTCCCTCCTTTTCCTTAGAGTGTAAACCATCTTTCACATGCTTTTTCCCCCAGTAATCTTAGGGACAAATTCAAGCCTCTTTGATACTAGATATTAATATATATTAAGACATCTACAATGTCAATATGGCTGAAGCCACACTCCACTCCAAAGTGCTCTATAGCTCATGAGAATCACAACAAATATAAAGCCAGTTCCCATTCTCTCTCCCTTTCCTAGAAGTCAGTCTTTCTGGATGACTATTTATCTAAGAGTAACACTTTTAAAGAGCCACTGTGTATGCATTCCTTTTCCTCTCTGTGGTAACCTCTCTTTATTAGATCCTTTCTCTTATAATACTGCAACTTCTCAGAATCCGGCCACTGACAGTACTTTTGATACTTTGTGCTAAGTCATGCTAGTGTTCTGCCATTGTCTTGCAGGACTCCAGATCTATCAGGTTTCAAAACTTAAGTTCAATGAGATTCAAACTCACTTTGTTTAAGAAGCAACTCATTATTTTAATTTCAAAATAATCTTCAAGAAGGATATTTTAAATATTTTTAGTTGAAGAATATATCTAATCTGCTTCATATTATAAAACAATAATTAAAAAGTCTTGGTAAATAAGATTAAAACTGGTCTGTAGATAGAGATAAAAGCACTTCAGGTTCAATGAAGGTAATACAGAAGGAAAATCCCAAACCAGAAAGTTTGACTTAAACTTTCTGTTGCATTTTAATGCTTTAGATGAAAGACCTGTATTTTGCAAACTGCAACTGAACTTCAAAACTGTAGTTTAGGAAGGAGCCAAAATCTTTCCAAGGTCATATTTCAAGGGAAAAGGGAATTTTGTTGATAGCTCTCCTAGTTAAAGAAAGTAAAAACTAAGCATATAAAATTAATCTCCAATCAGAAATGGCATAGTATAATATATAGTAGTTCCATAATATTAAAAAAACCCCTCTATGTATGTTTTATTATTTCAATAAAGCAATCTTGAAATTATCTAGATAAGAAAACAACAAAAAACACCTTTGAATGAACTAGAGGTTTTATTTCAAAAAAATTTCAAACTAGATCAAATATATTTTACCACTTCGAGTAGGCTTTTCAGTAAAATATAATATACGTTTGTTGTTTGTTTGTTTGTTTTTTTTTTTTTTTCTCCAAGTTACATACATATTATTTAATCTGTAACTTTTTCTCTGTCAAAAATATTCTTGGCACTTGAGAAGCAGGAGATATATCAACACACCTATTTGAATTTAATTATTCTGTGATAAATAAGATGACATTCCTAGATCTCTAGATATACATTAGCAGAAATAACTAATTATTTATTTTACTGAAAAATGTGAACGCAGGAAAGACTTTGGTTACATACTTATCACTAGAGGCAGTTGTAGGTAAATACAGAGAGGTTTATTCTCCAGGGAAAAGATATAACATCTAGCATGACTGAGTCAGAGCAGTTTTTGCATTCTTCTCTTGCAATTTTATTCTTCTATCCATCATATAATAAACCTTATAGTTAAGGTGCTGTTTATCTTTTTTCTATAGTATTACAGATATTTGCAATCATCTGCTAATGGTGATTCTACCACAGGAGAGAACACAAACGAAAATATTCCTGGTCTGGTTAAAAGGGTTTTTTTCCTTCCTTTATCTATCTTCACTTACTTTAATTCTAGAATTCACTGATCTTAGAAACTTTCTCTGGGATCTGCATTTATTCATAAATGCTGGTTAAATATTGTGCTTCTGTTAAGTTTTAGCTAGCAAGTGTTGCTTCTTAAAAAAGAAAAAGAGAAGTTTTTATTATGGTTAGGATTCCTCTGACTTTAATTTACAATAGTTGCCTTTTCTGCCTTGTCTTCCTTTACAGCACTTTTCATGTCCATTTGACATCCTACATTAAGATAGGTATTTGCATATTCAGCTGAGAGGGTCTATAAAGAAAGTTTAATGAGCTTAGATTTAGATAAATAACTTCATTGTGCTTAAATTTTATATTAATATGGCCACCTCTGTATCACTGTGAAACTGTCAGCCTGTTCCTGAAAAGATATAATTATTTGTGTTTGCTCAGCCCTGTCAAGTCAGCCCCTAAAATATCCCAACTTTTTTTTTTTCCTCTGAAAACCCTTTAATCCTATTTTTTAAAATAACAAAAGCACTGGGTATCTTGCTCTAACACTTTTCAGGATGGAAAGGCCTTTCATCAGGTGGTGTCCTGAAATGTTTATGAAAGTGACGAGAGGAAATATTCTCATCTCCCAGCCACTTTTGCTTCCTTTTGACTTCAGTGAGAAATAAATGTCAGCACTGTCTCGGTGAAACTCTTGATTATAGTCTCACGTATAAAGGATCCAGAATATGTCAAAGGTCTCCCATTACTTTTAAATGGGTGGGTTCTGTCTTTGGCCTAGAAGGACTGTAAGAGAGAATTGGATTCTTTTACGTAGTGGTTACACTCTATTACAACAGACTATGGATTAGTAGTCAGGGCAAATGCCATTTTTGAGGATGAAACTCTTCACAGTGCAGTGACATTTACCTTGAATTCACAGAATGTAAAGATGAAAGTGAGAAAGAGAGAAAGACAAAAGCTCCATTAGCTTAACCAGCTCACATCCTACCCAAGAATTGTGTTTCTTACAAACACATTTTCTGGTATATTGTGCAGCCTGGTTTTAAATGTGCCAAAGTGCTGGAGCTTCCATCACTCCTCTGGGATCCCTCATTGCTGCTAATTGGCTTACAAGAACCAGTACTCTGGAACTAAAAAGCTGAAGGGCAAAGTTTAATTTCTAACCTTTAATTTTATTTCTGTAATTCAAACTGACTTCACTTCAGTAAGAGTTGGTGAAGTTTTTCAGCTTTCATTATGTCTCACCTGATTCTCATCAACTTCTACCTAGGTATGCTGTAGCAAAAGTCTGTAGGCCTACAAATATAAACTCCCATTTCTTAAAAATTGGTGCAAGCTCTTTAGAACATACAGTCATCTCAAAGACACCTGGATTGCCAAAACCATGGAATATTCTATCACTGTAAAACTAGTCAAAAAAAGAAATGAATGCATGAGGAATAGGAATACATGAGGAAACTTCTTTTCAAATCATCCAAATCCCTCATTGGATTTAGTTTCTCATACTACATTCACACACAGTGCATTAGATTAAGAATTCAGTGTTACTGAATAATTGTCTTGAGCTTTCAGCAGTGCAATTTATCTTGCGTGAATGTAACTCCATGTCCTGGTTCAGCTAGGATAGCGTTAAGTTTCCCCAGCAGAGAGGGGGAAGGGATCTCCAGCTGCTGATGTCAGGTCTGGGCACAGGAGCGCGGGAACATTTTCCTTTGTGGCTTTGGTGACAGGGAGCACATGGCGGGCTGTCCGTAACCATTGCGGTATTCCTCTGGATATCTTTTGTCTTGTTTACTTATATTGCTGTTTATTGTTGTTATCACTGATACTGTTGTTGTTCAGATTGTTTATTACACTGTTATATTAAATTTCTCTTATTTTAACCCAGGGTTTGTGCCTCACTTCCGGCCTGACCGGCTGATGGTGGGGGAGCGGCAATGGAAATGTGGTCTCCGGTCCCGGCAGGGCTTAAACCAGCACAGCCTTTTTGGAGCACAAAGGTGGGGCACAAATTGGGTTGAAATAAGAATCAAAAAGGGACAGACCATGACCAGAGTGTGTTAGAGCAACCTGTTGGGTGTAATTTTTCTGTCTGTATTTGTACTGTGTAATAATGTTTGCAATGCTGGCCCACTTGCTTGATTGGTGGGGCTGGATTAACCCTTA